>NW_022196894.1:44558-45730 GCF_008632895.1 Mastomys coucha
AACCTGTCCTTTGTGGATGTCTGCTTCTCCTCCACCACTGTCCCCAAGGTACTGGCCAACCACATACTTGGGAGTCAGACCATTTCTGTCTCTGGGTGTCTAACACAGCTTTATTTTCTCTGTGTGTTTGCTGACATGGACAATTTCCTGCTGGCTGTGATGGCCTATGACCGATTTGTGGCCATATGCCACCCTTTACACTACACAACAAAGATGAACCATCAGCTCTGTGCCCTTCTTGATGTTGGGTCCTGGGTGGTAGCCAGCTTGAATGCTCTGTTGCACACCCTTCTCATGGCTCGACTCTCCTTTTGTGGGGACAATATCATCCCCCACTTCTTTTGTGATGCGACTCCTCTCCTGAAACTCTCCTGCTCAGACACACATCTCAACCAGCTCATGATTCTTACTGTTGCAGGGCTGATACTCTTATCTCCATTTGTCTGCATCCTTGTGTCTTACATCCTTATTGCTTGTGCTGTCCTGAGAGTCTCATCCCCTAGGGGAGGATGGAAAGCCTTCTCCACCTGTGGCTCCCACCTGGCTGTGGTCTGCCTCTTTTATGGCACCATCATCGCTGAGTACTTTAACCCTTCATCCTCTCACTCAGCTGGGAGGGACTTGGCAGGTGCTGTGATGTACACAGTGGTGACCCCCATGCTGAACCCTTTCATCTACAGCCTGAGGAACAGGGACATGAAAGGGGCTTTAAGGAAAGTGCTTACCATGAAATTTCCATCTAAGCAGTAATGTTGAAGGTGTCAAACACCACAGAGGGAACTAATATCTAAGAATTATTCATATTTTCTCCTTTATCTGAGACGTAGCACTTGTCTTTTGTAAGCAAAGCATCTACTATCACTTCCACATACAAAACCCAGGTTACAAATCCTTTAGGTAAAAGAATAAAAAACTCTTTAACAATGGTTGTTGTATAGATTGTCAGTCACATCAATGCCTTGGCAGAATGCAACGTAAGCACCCTTGCACAGTGTTGGACAAATGCAAGGAGTCCCAATGGGACAACACTGGCAAGTGACTCATGGTGAGCTCAAAACTGGGTCAGGTGTTGTCAGAATGGGGAATTGATTCCGGCTCCAGATGGGATGTGGTTTCCGAGTTATGATAATTCTGAATGGCTGTGTTTATGCAGTTCAGTAGAAGACTGAGTT
>NW_022196894.1:46560-57202 GCF_008632895.1 Mastomys coucha
CCTCCTCCTTCTCCTTCTTCTTCTTCTCCTCCTTCTTCTTGGTTTGTTTAAGACAGACTGTCACTATGCAGGCTTGGCTGTCCTGGAACTTTCACTTAGTAAAACACTTATTAGCTTGAAATTTCATTTACTAGTAAAACTTTTAAAGTTACTGCCTATAACTTGGTTTTGCTGATTTTGTGAATTTTAATTCTAAGATGTTTATTTTTCAATTGTAATGTAAATTTTCAGTCATTTTATTTTTATCTTTAATTTTCATTTTTTGTTTGTTTCTTTCTCTATCTCTCCCTTCTTCCTTCCTTCCTTCTTTGCTTCCTTTCTTCCTTCTTCCTTCCTTCTTTTCTTTCCCACCCACTGAGTTTAACTAGTGTTCCCATATACTCCAATGCATGGCCTTCACTGGACTGTGGTCAAGTTAAAGAGGCTACAATCTTAAAGAAAATTGACCTTTCCTTTCATAGTGGCTAACACTTGCTAACAGCTCTCCAGCTAGGGTCTACCAGTGAGACTTCATACTACTTCCTCTGCTGCTTGTGTCTAGCCTCCACTTACGTCTCACATATGTTGTCCCTCCACTGAAAGCCCGTGTGTGCAGCTGGGTCCAGAAGACATCCACCAGCTCTAGTTCTTACACTCTTTATGGTTAAATTGGGAGGATTTCTGAGATATATAGATTATTGTTTTTAAATGAATTTGAGACATCTTCAGCCATTATTTCTGAAAGCAACTCTCCCACTCCTTGTCCCTTCCCTGTAGAGTCCTGTCCTGTATGTGTCTGACAACACTGCCTGCCTTCACCCTCCCTCCGTTGTCCTTGGCTTTTCCTTCCTCTCCATGTCTCCTTTTACACTATCCCTCCCTCTGTCTTCTGGTTTGCTCACTGTTTCTTCTTCCAGGTCAAGTCTCCTGAGGGCCTCTGATGAGCTGCTTATTTTGATCAGGAGCTTCCTGATTCCCAAATCTCCACCTGATCTCTCCTTTCTCACTTTTCCTGTTTTCTGTGTCTCTGTTTAATGTGGTATTTTAATCAAAATTTCCTTTAGTTCTATTTTACACCTGCTTGCTTATTGTTTGATTATTGTGCATGTTTTCTGGTCAGGGAGCATGTCTGCCAACTTTGTCTCCATAGCGAGTTCCAGGACAGTGGGACTATGTGAAGATCAAGTCTCAATAAGAGAGAAGGTGAGAGAAAGGCAGAGAGAACTTGATATCAATATCTATCAACATCACCATATTTTTTATTAAATTAATTTATTTTTCACTTCATATTTCATTCCCCGCCCCCCATTCACCCTCTGAATGCTTTATATCCCACACCTCCTCCCCAACCCATGATTCCCCTGTCTCCACGTGGATCTCCCCACCACCCACCTCACCTGACCTCTAAACTCCCTAGGACCTCCAGTCTCTTGAGGGTTTGGTGCATCATCTCTGAATGAATACAGGCTTGGAAGTCCTCTACTGTATGTGTGTTGGGGGCCTCATATCAGCTGGTATATGATGCCTGTTTGGTGGTCCAGTGTTTGAGAGATCTCGGGGGTCCAGATTAATCAAGGCTGCTGGATCTCCTTCAGGATCACCCTTCTCCTCAGCTCCTTTCAGCCTTCACTAATTCAACAACAGGGGTTACCTGCTTCTGCCCATTGGTTGGGTGTAAATATCTGCATATGATTCTTTCAGCTGCTTGTTGGGTCTTTCCGAAGGCAGTCATGATAGGTCTGTTTTTGTGAGTGCTCCATAGCCTCAGTAATAGTGTCAGGCCTTGGGACCTCCCCTTGATCTGGATCCTACTTTGAGCCTGTAGTTGGACCTTCTTTTCCTCAGGCTCCTCTCTATTTCCATCCCTGTAATTCTTTCAGATGGGAACAATTAAGGGTCAGAGATGTGGTTGTGGGATGGCAACCCCATCCCTCACTTGATGTCCTGTCTTCCTGCTGGAGGTGGTCTCTATAAGTTCTTTCTTCATACTTTTGGGCATTTCATCTAAGGTCCCTCCCTTTGATTCCTAAGAGTCTCTTACCTCCCAGGTCTCTAGTGCATTATGGAGGGTCCCCCCTCCCATCATCCCATTTTCTGAGATTGCCTATTTCTATTCTTTCTGCTGGTTTTCAGGGCTTTAGTCCTTTTCCCTCACCCAGTAGCAGATCAGGTTCCCCTCTCCCCCTCCAACTCCCCACCCCCATTTACTTTCTCTCCTAAGTCTGTCCCTCCCTCCCCACTTATGATTGCTTTCTTCCCTCTCCCAAGTCAGACTGAGGCATCTTCACTTGGGCACTTCAGCTTGTTGACCTTTTTGAGTTCCGTGGACTGTATCTTGGGTATTCTGTACTTTTTGGGGCTAATATTCACTTATTAATGAGTACATACCCTACATGTCCTTTTGGGTCTGAGTCACCTCACTCAGGATGGTATTTTCTAGTTCCATCCACTTGCCAGCAAACCTCAGGATGCCCTTGTTCTTAATAGCTGAGTAGTATTGCATTGTGTAAATGAACCACATTTTCTGTATCCATTCTTCTGTTGTGGGACATCTGGGTTGTTTCTAGCTTCTGGCTATCACAAATAAGTCCACTATGAACATAGTAGAAAACGTGCTCTGTGGCATGTCGGAGCATCTTTTGGGTGTATTCCCAAGAATGGTATAGCTGGGTCTTCAGGTAGATACATTTCCAATTTTCTGAGGAATTTCCAGATTGGTTTCCAAAGTGGTTGTACCAGTTTGCAACCCCACCAGCAATGGAAGAGTGTTCCTCTTTCTCCACATCCTCTCCAACATGTGTTGTCACCTGAGGTTCTGATCTTAGCTCTTCCAATTGGTGTAAGGTGGAATCTCAGGGTCGTTTTGATTTGCATTTCTCTGATCACTAAGGACTTTGAATATTACTTTAGGTGCTTCTCAGACACTTGAGATTCTTCAGTTGTGAATTCTTGATTTAGGTCTATACCCCATTTTTTGATTGGGTTGTTTGGTTTTTTTGGTGATTACTTTCTTGAGTTCTTTATATGTTTTGGATATAAGCCCTCTATTGGATGTGGGGTTAGTGAAGATTTTTTCCCAATCTGTAGGTTGCTGATTTGTCTCATTGACTATGTCCATTACCTTACAGAAGCTTTCCAGTTTCATGAGGTCCCAATTATCAATTTTTGATCTTAGAGCATGAGCCATTGGAGTTCTGTTTAGGAAATTTCCCCTTGTGCCAATGACCTCAAGGCTCTTTTCCACTTTCTCTTCTATTAGATTCAGTGTATCTGGTTTTATGTAGAGGTCCTTCCTTGATGCACTTGGATTGGAAATCCTTCTTTGATTTCTTTCTTGAGAGACTTGAAGTTATTGTCATACAGATCTTTCACTTGTTTGGTTAAAGTTACCCCAAGATATTTTATATTATTTGTGGCTATTGTGAAGAGAGTTGTTTTGCTAATTTCTTTCTCAGCCTGCTTATCCTTTGTATAAAGCAAGCTACTGATTTATTTGAGTTAATTTTATATCTGGACACTTTGCTGAAGTTGTTAGCTGGAGAAGTTCTCTGGTAGAATTTTTGGGGTAGCTTATATATACTATCAAATCATTTGCATAGTGATACCTTTATTTCTTCTTTACCAATTTGTATCCTCTTGATCTCTTTTTATTGTCTTACTTCCCAGCTAATACTTCGAGAACTATATTGAATAGATAAGGGGAGAGTGGGCACCCTTGTTTTGTCCTCAATTTCAGTGGAATTGCTTCAAGTGTGTCTCCACTTAATTTGAAATTTGCTGCTGGTTTGAAGTAAATTGCTTTTATTATGTTTAGTTATGGGCCTTGAATTCTCAAAAAAGCAGGTTTTGGTTTTGCTGATTTTTTTTTGTATTATTTTATTTGCTTCTATTTGGTTGATTTCAGCCCTGAGTTTGACTATTTCTTGCCTTCTATTCCTCTTGGGTGAGTTTGCTTCTTTTTATTTTAGAGCTTTCCAGGTATGCTGTTAAGCTGTTAGTATAAGATCTTTTCAGTTTCTTTACCTGGGCACTTAGTGCTATCAAATTTCCTCTTAGCACTGCTTTCATTGTGTCTCATAAATTTGGGTATAATGTGTCAACATTTTCATTACTTTCCAGAAAGTCTCTAGTTTCTTTAATTTTTCTCTGACCAAGTTGTCATTGAGTAGAGAGTTGTTCAGTTTCCACGTGTATGGTGTATGTCAGCTTTCTATAGTTTGCTGTCATTGAAGACCAGCCTTAGGCCATGGTGATTTGATAGGATGCATGGGATTATTTCAATCTTCTTGTATCTGTTGAGGGTTGTCTTGTGACCAATTATATGGTTGATTTTAGAGAAGGTTCCATGATGTGATGAGAAGAAGGTGTATTGTTTTGTTTTAGGGTGAAATATTCTGTAGATATCTGTTAAATTCATTTGATTTATAACCTCTCTTAGTTTCACTGTGTCTCTGTTTAGTTTCTGTTTCAATGACCTCTCCATTGGTGAGAGTGGGGTTTTGAAATCTGCCACTATTATTGTGTAGGATTCTATGTGTTTTGAGTTTTAGTAAAGTTTCTTTGTGGATTTGGGTGCTCTTACATTTTGGGCATAGACGTACAGAATTGAGACTTTCTCTTGGTGGATTTCAACTTCATGAATACGAAGTGTTCTTCTTCATCACACTTGATAACTTTTGGTCTATTGAAAATCTATTTTATTTTATTGGATTTATTCTATTTAGTGGCCACTCCTGCTTGTTTCCTAGGACCATTTGCTTGGAAGACCTTTTTCCATCCTTTTACTCTGAGATAGTGTCTGTTTTTGGTTTTAAGGTGTGTTTCTTGTATGCAGAAAAGTGCTGGATCTTGTTTGTGTATCCAGTCTGTTAGCTTATGCCTTTTATAGGTGAGTCGAGTCCATTAATATTGAGAGACATTAAAGAGAGATGATTTTTGTTTCCTGATATGTTTGTTTTTGTAGGTGGCTTTATGTGCTTGTGGTTTTCTCCTTTTGACTTTGTTTTGAGATGCTTAATATATTGTTCTTTCTTTGGTGCTGGTATCTTCTTTGTGTTAGAGTTTTCCTTCCAGAGTCCTGGGTAAGACTGGTTGGTAGATAGATAGTGTTTGAATTTGGTTTTGTCCTGGAATATTTTGGTTTCTCCATCTATATTAATTGAGAGTTTTGCTGGGTATAGTAGCTTGGGCTGGAATTGTTTTCTCTTAGAGTCTGCATGACCTCTGACCAGGCGCTTCTGGCTTTCATAGTCTCTGTTGAGAAGTCTGGTGTAATTCTGATAGGTCTACCTTTGTATGTTACTTGGGCCTTTTCCCTTGCAGCTTTCAATATTCTTTCTCTGCTTTATGCATTAATGTTTTGATAATCATATGATGAGATTTTCTTTCCTGGCCCCATTTATTTGGTGTTCTATAGGCTTCTTGTACCTTTCTGTCCATCTCTTTCTTTAGGTTGGAGAAGTTTTCTTCTATGATTTTGTTGAAAACATTTTCAGGTCCTTTGAGCTGGGAATCTTAGTTCTCCTCTCTTCCAATTATTCTTAGATTTGCTCTTTTCATTGTGTCCCGTATTTCCTGGATGCTTTGGGTTAGGAGTTTTTTATGTTTTGAATTATCTTTGACAGTTGTGTCAATGTCTTCTATGGTATCTTCTACACCTGAGATTCTCTCTTCTATCTCTTGTATTCTATTGGTAATGCTTACATGTGCAATCCCAGACCTCTTTCCTAGGTTTTCCATTTCCAGGTTTACCTCCATTTGTGTTTTCTTTATTGTTTATACTTCCACTTTCAGGTCTTGTGTTGCTTTATTCAATTCCTTCACCTGTTTACCTGTTTTTCTATATTTCTTTCAGTGAGTTATTGATATCCTCCTTAAAGGACTCTATTATCTTCATGAGACTGAATTTTAGGACAGATTCCTGATTTTCTGGTGTGTTGGTGTATTCAGGGCTTGCTGTGGTGAGAGAACTGGGTTCTGATGATGCCCCCGCATTTTGGCTTCTGTTTCTTATGGTCTTCACTTGCCTTTTGCCCTCCGATATCCCTGGTGGTTTTGGTCTGGGTGCTGTATGGTGTCTAGGGTCTGCCCCAGCAGCAAGAATCAGGCTGAAGGGGCGGGAGGGACGGAAGGGGAGTGGTATTTGGAAGGGTGCAGATTTTGGTGGGGGATGGGTCCCAAGTCCACCAGGCTCCCAATAGCAGCTCTGCTACTGGGGGCGGGGGGGGGGCAGTGTTCTTACAAACTGCTCTAAGTGCAGCAGTTCTCTAGGATAGATGAAGATATGGAGTCTTCACAGAAGCAAACCAACTAGGGGTCTGCCCCAGCAGCAAGGACCGGGTGGACTCAACATCACCATATTGATTGTTCAAATAAAGAAAAAAATTAGGCTGTTGTTGGGCAGGTGTGAATGTTTCTTGGTGTCCTGTTCTGAGCTCTGCTGTTGGGTGCTGTGAGCAGACCTCTGAAATCGAAACATGGTTTGTTTGATACCTATCATCTGGTGAAAGCGAGCTGCCATTTCCCTGAGCCCAGCTGAAGCCACAAAATAAAACTCTTGTTTTCTAAAATCCTTCCTTAATGCTAGTAGCCTGGGCACCCTTCAATTCTTGGGTCAGATTGAGTAAAGGGCCATGCAAGCTATTCATCTTGATTTCAGGGAGCAGAAGCTCAGCTGTTGGGTGATGTGAGGGGACCTCAGGGAAACTCTGAAATTGAGACATGGATGCAGTGAGTTATGATGATGCACATGTGGACTTCACTTCAGAAGAGTGGAATTTGCTGAATCCTTTCCAAAAGAACCTTTACAAAGATGTGATGCTGGAGACCTACTGGAACCTCAATGTTATAGGCTACAATTGGGAAGATCATCATATTGAAGAACAATGTCAAAGTTCTAGAAGTCATGAAAGGCATTTAAAACATCGTAGTGGAGATACTCTATGAAAGTAAACAACGTGGTAAAGCATTAGCAAGACCTAGTCATCTCCAAAGACTTAAAAGCATACACACTGGAGAGAAACCTTATGAATATAATCAATGTGGTAAAACCTTTTCATGTCAGAGTAGTCTCCAATATCATAAAAGAACACATACTGGAGAGAAGCCTTCTGAATGTAATCAGTGCGGTACAGCCTTTTCACATCAGAGTAGTCTCCAATGTCATAAAAGAACACATACTGGAGAGAAGACTTATGAATGTAATCAATGTGGTAAAGCCTTTCTACATCAGAGTAGTTTCCAATATTATAAAAGTAGACATACCAGAGAGAAGCCTTTTGAATGTAATCAATGTGGTAAAGCCCATGCACGAGGGAGATGTCTCCAAAAAACATAAAAGTGCACATACTAGAGTGAAATCTTATAAATGTAATCAAGGTGGAAAAAGCCTTTTCACAAAGTTGTTGTCTCCAAAAACATAATGGCAACCATATTGGAGAGAAATTATAGTAGTATAGAGAACCTAGTCAAGGTACTAAATTTGCCTCTCCCATTAGTCTCCATAACATAAAAGATCTCATACTGGAAAGAAACCTCATGAATGTAATCAGTGTGATAAAGCCCTTGCATGTCTTAATCATATTTAAATGCATGAAAGAAGTCATAGTAAAAATAAACTGGTGATTGGAATGTGCTTGGCCTTAAGAAATGGGACTATAAGGAGGCATGCCTTATGGAGTAAACATTACAGTTTTGAAGGAAGTGAATTACTATGGTTGTGTTCTTTGGAGCTCTGGCCCATACAAAACAGCCCCTCCTACTACTTGACTGGAAGACAGTCTTTTCCTGGGTGTTTTCTCATGAAGATGCAGAACTCTCAGCTCCTTCTGCAGCATTACGCCTACCTGCGTGCTGCCATTCTTTCTGCTACAGTGGTAAATGGACTAAAAATTTGGAACTGTAAGCCAGGCCAAACTAAATATTTGCCTTTAAAACAGTTGTCTTGGTCACAAAGTCTCTTCTTAGCAATGGAAATTCATTTTCCTTTACCCTGTGTTTATTCTCATGATGATTTTTTTGATCAAGTATAATAATCTTAGAAAGGAAAAATATAAAAAGTAAGGTTCAAATAGAAAAGTTTCACCAGGAAGTTGAATGAAGCTAAATATTATGATCATGGATATTAGATGGTATTAAAGGAATGGTGACTGTGACATTAGGACAAGAATCCACCCAGCTAAACTTAGGTATCTGCAGTTGTATAAAGGCTAACTGTATTATGTTAGGAATTATTATTATCTGGTTATTTTTTCATATGTACACAAAAGTTAAAAGTATGTGTCAAATTGATAGCAAAGAGTGTTGATCTGGAGAACAATCCTACACTTGTGGACGTACTAGAGGGAGTTGTCCATCTCCCAGAGACTGTGCATGCAGCTGTGCGGTACACCAGCATTGAGTTGGTTGGTGAGATGAGTGAAGTGGTGGATCGGAATCCTCAATTCCTGGACCCTGTATTGGGCTATTTGATGAAAGGCCTGTGTGAAAAGCTTCTGGCTTCTGCTGCAGTCAAAGCCATTCATAACAGTTGTTCCGTTTGTCAGGATCACATGGCTCAGCACTTTAATGGACTCCTAGAAATTGTCCACTCCCTTGATTCTTTCATGGTGTCTCCCAAAGCTGCTGTGGGCCTGCTAAAAGGAACAGCTCTTGTCCTAGCAAGACTACCTTTGGATAAGATTACTGAATGTCTTAGTGAGTTATATTCTATTCAAGTTATGGCATTGAAAAGGCTTTTGTCTCAGGAGCCCAGCAATGGCATTTCTTCTGATTCCATTGTCTTCTTAGATTGCCTGGCAGTAGTATTAAGACACACCAATCCTATTGTATAAAATGGACTGACTCATCCATGCCAAAAAGTCATCCAGGAAATATGGCCAGTTTTGTCTGAGACTGTAAATAAGCGCTGAGCTGACAATCGGATTGTAGAGTGTTGTTGTAGATGCCTGCGCTTTGCGGTTTGTTGTGTAGGCAAGGGATCTGCATCTCTGCTACAGCCACTAGTCATACAGATGGTGAATGTGTTTCCTGTACCTTGGCAGTATCCTTGTGGATGAGTACGGCATGGAAGAAGGCTGTCAGCAGGGGTTATTAGACATGCTCCAGGTGCTGTGCATTCCCACCTTTCAGCTCCTAGAACAGCAGAATGGCCTCCAAAATCACCCTGACACTGTAGATGACCTGTTTAGGTTAGCCACCTGATTTATTCAGTGAAGCTCTGTCACCTTGCTGAGGAGCCAGGTTGTCATCCCGATCTTACAGCAGGCCATTGTATCTACCACTTTGGAAACCGAGATGCCAATTCCAGTGTCATGAGATTCCTACGAGACCTCATCCACACAGGAGTAGCAAATGATCATGAAGAAGATATTGAATTGCGGAAGGAACTAATTGGACAGGTGATGAGCCAGCTTGGCCTGCAGCTTGTAAGCCAATCGCTCCACACATGCTGCTTTTGCCTTCCCCCTTACACCCTACCCGATGTGGCTGAAGTGCTCTGGGAGATCATGCAGGTTGTCAGACTGACTTTCTGTCGGTGGCTAGAGAATGCCTTGAAAGGTTTGCTGAGAGAGACAACAGTGGGAGCTGTCACAGTGACACAATCACAGTGACACAATCACAGTGACACATAAACAACTTACAGATCTCCCCAAGCAAGTCACTAGTGCTGAGGAATGAAAGCAAGTTAGCTGGGCCTTGAGAGACTTCACCAGGTTGTTTTGATAGCTCAAGCTCACACTCCTGCACTGTGCCTGTTATCCAGGAATGTCTTTTTTAAATTAGAAGACAGGAAGAAAACAACCCAGACTGTCCCACAACCAGAAACCTCTGTTGTGGCAGAGGGCCTTCACTACCACCAGACCATCCCGCCACACAGGAGGAGACTTCATCCTCCAAAGCATCCTTAGGAATCCCTGTTTGGGATGCGAGGGAGAAACCGTGCGGTTTTTAAGGATGGCTGGAGCCTGTCCAGCATGCTGGGAGGGGAACTAGTTTCCTGGTGAACTTCTTTCTTAAAGGAAAAATAATTAAAGGAAAGTTTTAAAACATAAAAGAAAGAAAGACAATTTTAAAAAAGGGAAAGCTGAGATGAAACCAGAACTGAAATATGCACCTGGTAGCAGATGATGCACACACATGATAGACACACACCATCATGCAGTGCACACTGAAACATGACAGTGAGAATGTTCTGTGAGACAGACACATTACCTTAGGGGAACATGGGAATGCGAGTGAGTGACGTGGCTACAGTTGGAATTAAAGAGGTAGGCTCATCATCTCTGCTCTGTTCTCCTTTCTTTAAACACGGGTGAATGGAGGCAACACCCCCAACTCTTCCACTTTTAGAGATGTCCAGACAAGAAGCCTGTCTGCTTATATCATGGTTAGGGATGATAGTCAGGACTAGCCAGGGTCAAAGTTGCTTTTCATGTAGAGCCCAACCCTGCTCCTATTGAGTTGCTAAGTCCATTCTAGTTCACAGAACTTTGTCATCAGCCTTGGGGAGAAAAGCCAAAACTTGGGTGGGTGGAGAGGAAAAATGTATATTAAACTTCTCTCTCTCTCTCTCTCTCTCTCTCTCTCTCTCTCTCTCTGGTGAATTATTCATCCACAAACACGGGGTGGGAGGGGATAAAAAAGATGGTGAGAATATGGAGGG
>NW_022196894.1:57212-63094 GCF_008632895.1 Mastomys coucha
ATGTCTCTCCAGCTTCACTGCTCCCCACAACTTGGAGATATTTTTGTTAAAGATGGCTTCTGCTCTTTTCAGAGGCCATATCTGTTGCTTGTTATTCTGCTGTAAATGTCATCCACAATAAGTATGTAAAGGCCTGTTTCTTTGCAATCTTTCATTTTGTTGTTGAAAACTGGATATTTTGGAAAAATATCACTGCATACTGAGGTTCTGGCTCCTACTGCTGTGTTTGTTCTTGCTATTGCTTGTTTGCTTATTGTTGGCTGGGTGAATTTATGCAGTCTATTCCTCTAACACTCTGAATCCTGTGATGATGTATCTCATGAAAAACAGCTTTCAGTCAGCCTGTCATCACCCTGGCATGGCTCTGAAGTTAGTAAAACTCTCTTCCACTTTGTTGACCACATGAGCTGACAAACTCTAGTATTACTTTACAGCAGACTGACCGACTCTATTGGTAGAAGTAAAGTCCACTAAAGCATCCGATCTAGAGGGGTGGCTCAGAGGTAAGAGCAGCGATTGCTTTTTCAGAGGACCAGGGTTTGACTCCCAGCAACTACACTGCAACTCACAACCATCACTAACACCATTTCCAGCAGAAATGTCATCCTCTTCTGGTCTCCATGGGCACTAGGTATGCATGTGTTGCATATATATGCATGCAAGCCAAACACTCACAAAGGTGTGTCTATGACCTTTTCATGAGCCCAAGGCCGGCAGAGCAACAAGCCAAGGAAGATTTCAAAAAGGCAGTGCCAGAGAGTTCAACATGACTCAGTAGTAGGTGTTGGTACAACCTTTGAGAGTCTGATACCAAGAAGTTTATTTTAGGCATGTTTAAGAAAGGAAATTTAAAAAAGTTTCAGGGTATAACTAACATTCCCATGTGCACAACAAATCTTAAGGCATGACTACATGGAAACTAATCAAGTACAAGTGACATCTTCCATAAAGATAGGATCCATAGATGAACTGAGGAAGCAAGCTAAAGATAAACAAGCTCATGATGAGGGCCTGGGAGAGGCCAACGCTATAGATGCAGACAAATTTAAGATAAGCATTTGGGTGACAAATGTGGCCTGGCCAAACAGAGAGCCAAAGACTATTAATATATCCTCTCTCAGCCTTCTCAGAGGAAAACAGCTTATACATTTTTCCTATTGCACTGACAACCCTGTGTGCTTAACATTTATGGCTCTGTAAGACTTGTGTCTTAGGACAAAACCAGCACAAAGAAGAGACATTAAAAGCTGGAGAGATGGCTTAGTGGTTTAGAGTGCGTGTTTCTGCCGGGTGGTAGTGGCGCACGACTTTAATCCCAGCACTTGGAGGCAGAGACAGGCGGATTTCTGAGTTCAAGGCCAGCCTGGTCTACACAGTGAGTTCTAGGACAGCCAAGGCTACACAGAGAAACCCTGTCTCAAAAAAACCAAAATAAATAAATAAATAAATAGAGTGCTTGTTGCTTCTGCAGAGGGATCAGGTCTGATTCCCATCACTCATATAGTGTTTCTCAACCATCTCTAACAACAGTTTTGGTATCTGAAGTCTGACACTACCTACTAATTTTCCTGGACAAGCATATGATGCACTTGCATGTATATGTAGGCAAATCACATGCAAATATGACTTTTTAAAAGGAAAGAAAAAAATGATAATGGCTATGTAGTCTGGGTTACAGAACCATGTTTCTCAATAAAACAAAAGAAAAAAATAAAAAGAAACAATCAAAAGCAATTACATCTAATAATAACATAGAAAGCTAGCTGTGCAGTGATGGTGCCTTTAATTCCAACACTCCGGGGACAGAAACAGGTGGATCTCTGAGTTCTATGCCAGCCTGGTCTACAGATTGAGTATCAGGAAATCCAAGGTTGTTACAGTCAAATTCTGTCTCAAACACCACACCCAGAAAAACAAGCAAACAAATAAAATAGCATAAGAAAACAAAATTTAAGGGCATAGATGAAATGATATTAGTTGTTCATTAATTCTTGCATCTATGCGCTTATACATCTTTGATGTCTGCTCTTAATATATGTTTAAAATTTTCTACAGTAAGTTCTTAGTTTAAAGTCAGAACTGTTGCTGGCCATGGGGGTGAATGCCTTTAATCCCAGCACCTGGAAAACAGAAGCAAGTGGTTCCTGTGTATTCAAAGCCAGCCTGGGCTTCACAGTGAGATCTATCTTTAAAAAAACCAATAAAAATCATTACTTTTGCAAGCATGGAAGGTGGTTCAGTAGGTAAAATGCTTCCTGTATAAGCTTAAAGACCACAGTTCAGATTCCAGCACCCACATATATACCAAGCAAGTATGACAGCCAGCCTGTAATCTCAGTGCAGTAGGCAGGGAAGAGATCTTGACTGAAAGTGGCTAGGTAAACTAGCTGAGTCAGCAAGTGTTCAGTGAGAAAGCCTGCCTTCATACAGAATGTGGGAAGAGATCAAAGAGGATACCAGGCACCCATTTCTGACTTCTACATATGTGTACAAATTCATGTACCCCCCACCTGTGTACACACACAGGAGTACACATACATAAATGCATGCACGTTGCAAGAACACATATGTGCTCACATACACACAAACACAAACATACTTATGTAGTTTTATTCATTGACTAATAAACTTTAAAGAAGAATATAAAAACTTCTGAGAAAAAAAGCAAAAGATGGCCTCATTGCCTGCTTGAGAATGATGTTAAGAGACTGACTAAAGTGGTACAATGCTTGTTTGTAATGTCTAAATATCCTCAGGGAGACTGAGGAAGGATGATCCAGAGTCAATGTCATCCTGGGCTACACACATACACACACACATACACACATATGTATACATACACACATACGTACACACACACACATGTACATGTACATGCACACGCACACGCATGGGCACACACACATGTACACATACATGCACACGCACAGCATGGGTATACACATGTATACATACATGCACACGCACACACACACACGCACACACACACACACACACACACACACACAGACTCCCTGGGAGAGGTTTCCACAGAGTCTGAACACACACCAACAATGGCCTCAGAAACTATTCTCTGTAAAGATGCTATACAATCTTATTGAACTTTTAATTTTTTAAGACATTTCATCTGTATGAGTGTGTTTTTATAAGACAGGGTCTGGAATGGTAGATAAGGCTAGCCTTGAACATGACAGCAACCGTCTTACCTCAGACTTCAGTTTGCTGGATGAGAAGTGTAAGCCAGCACAAGCTATCATATTTAACAACTCTTTCCCAGGGTGAGCTGAGAAAGACATGGCTTTTACTGTTTGACACTGACTGGGAATGAAGGCCTCATCTATTTGGTTGTTAGAAGTACCCTGAATCTTGAACTCAGCAGCCAGTAGGACTATGCCCAGTTACTTTCAGGCATATAGGCAAATGTGCCACAAGCCCTGTGTGGTCAGTGATCACATGTGAGGAGGAGAAGACTTCCCTAGGAGAGTGCCATGACGTCGTTTTCCCCTCCTCTGTCTGTTTGCATTTTTTGTTGTCATCACTCAGAAATTTGCTTGTTCACTCTGTCAATCAAGTTGGAAAAGGTTGTAAGCTTCTGGATGTACATGGACAGGACAAGTCCCACTCAGGATGTCCCCATGCTAGGTTTCTAAGTCCTGTCATGAATCTTCTATGGGGAATGGATGGGGAATATAAACAAAGCTGTTGGGGCTGCACTCAAGAGTCTATTTTCAGACGTGCACACATCACTGTGGTTCCCAAGGATGTGGGTTCTCTGAGCAAGGGTCACCTTCAGCCCTGGAGGCTACAAGTCTCCCATCTAGCTTTTCTCTCATTGAAATCTACACTGGATATTTTACACGATCAAACATGACCCTGTAAGCCAGTTACTCCCAAGGCTGCCTATAGGCAAATGTGCCACAAGCCCTGTGTTGTAAGTGATCACATGTAAGGAGGAGAGGACTTCCCTAGGAGAGTGCCATGACTTCATTTCCTGTGCTAAGAGGAAGAAGAGTGGGGACTGGTCCTTCAACCCTACAGGCTGAGGTCACCCTCAGGGAATTCTCTCTGGGACTTGTCTCCACGCCGATTGCTTCATCCCCAAGTTCTGACTGTAAGTTTAGATTATATGTTCGACTGCTGTTGGTCAAGAGGGACCAAGTAGTGTAAGCCAACTTACACATCTACTTATTGCTGATATTAATGAGATACTCAGGGAGTCTATCCCCAGTGGAACTTAATGCTGCAGTAAATATCTGTCTAAATCTCCCAGAACTCCTCCAACACAGAAGGGTGAGACTGTGATCATCCACTCCTCACCTTCTCAGAACCTTCCTATATTTCCAAGACTTTCCAATCCTTAGAATAAGAAGTGCTATTGCCCAGACACTCAAAGGTAAAAGCAATAGAATTGTCTTGTCCAGATATTTTCAGAGTAGTAAATATGCCAATGTTCCTTCTTCAACATGTGTTGCTTACACTCTCCTATAGTGGGGGCAGAAGCAGGAGTTATAGGTCCACCACTTGCAGCATGAGATTAATAGAATAACTGGTGGCCTCTCTTTTCCTTTAAGCGTCTAAGGAGTGGGAGGAAGACTGGAAATGTTACAAGATACAGGTAAGAATGGTGCGTGTGCAGAAATGCTTTTATGCTATATTCAATAAAACGAAATGGGTGTCTCTGGGGAAACACCACAACCTAAAAGTGGGATTTGTAAATTGAATATGTGGAAAATAGGAGTTGATAATAATTCAGAAACTCCAATGCAGGATTAATGTGAACCTGATTGTAGCATTCACACCTGAAGATGGCTTTCTGACTTCTAGTTCTCCTTTCTGTAGCTGGGCTCAGACACATGAGTAACACCAATCAGTCGAGTGTCTCTGAGTTCCTCCTCCTCGGACTCTCCAGGCAGCCCCAGCAGCAGCAGCTTCTCTTCCTGCTCTTCCTCATCATGTACCTGGCCACTGTGCTGGGAAACCTGCTCATCATCCTGGCCATCAGCACAGACTCCTGCCTGCACACCCCCATGTACTTCTTCCTCAGCAACCTGTCCTTTGTGGATGTCTGCTTCTCCTCCACCATTGTCCCCAAGGTACTGGCCATATACACACTTGGGAGTCAGGCCATTTCCTTCTCTGGGTGTCTAACACAGCTTTATTTTCTCTGTGTGTTTGCTGACATGGACAATTTCGTGCTGGCTGTAATGGCCTATGACCGATTTGTGGCCATATGCCACCCTTTAGACTACAAAACAAAAATGACCCATCAGCTTTGTACCCTTCTTATTGTGGGGTCATGGATGGTAGCCAATCTAAATTGTCTGTTGCACACACTGCTTCTGGCTCGACTCACCTTCTGTGGGGACAACATCATCCCCCACTTCTTCTGTGATGCGACTCCTCTCCTGAAACTCTCCTGTTCAGACACACATCTCAATGAATTGGTGATTCATACCGAGGGAGCTGTGATCATGGTCATCCCATTTGCCTGCATCCTGATCTCCTATATTTACATCACCTATGCTGTCCTGAGAGTCTCATCCCCTAGGGGAGGATGGAAAGCCTTCTCTACCTGTGGCTCCCACCTGGCTGTGGTCTGCCTCTTTTATGGCACCATCATCGCTGAGTACTTTAACCCCTCATCCTCTCACTCAGCTGGGAGGGACGTGGCAGGTGCTGTGATGTACACAATGGTGACCCCCATGCTGAACCCTTTCATCTACAGCCTGAGGAACAGGGACATGAAAGGGGCTTTAAGGAAAGTGCTTACCATGAGATTTCCATCTAAACAGTAATGTCGGAATTGTCAAACATCACAGAGGGGACTAATGTCTAAGAATTATTCATGTTTCATCAAATAGCTGAAACTTAGACCTTTTATT
>NW_022196894.1:64620-68997 GCF_008632895.1 Mastomys coucha
CTTGCCAACAGCTCTCCAGCTAGGGTCTACCAGTGAGACTTCATACCCACTTTCTTTGCTGCTTGTGTCTGGCTTCTGCTTACACAAGTCTCATACATGTTGTCCTCCACTGAAAGCCCGTGTATGCAGCTGGGTCCAGAAGACATCCACCAGCTCTAGTTCTTACACTCTTTATGGTTAAATTGGTAGGACTTCTGAGATATATAGATTATTGTTTTTAAATGAATTTGAGACATCTTCAGCCATTATTTCTGAAAACAACTCTCCCACTCCTTCTTGTCCCTTCCCTGTAGAGTCCTGTCCTGTATGTGTCTGGCGGCACTGCCTGCCTTCACCCTCCGTCAGTTGTCTTTGGCTCGTCCTTCCTCTCCATGCCTCAGCTTGCACTATCCCTCCCTCTGTCTTCTGGTTTGCTCACTGTTTCTTCTTCCAGGTCAAGTCTCCTGAGGGCCTCTGATGAGCTGCTTATTTTGATCAGGAGCTTCCTGATTCCCAAATCTCCACCTGATCCCTGCTTTTGTCACTTTTCCTGTTTTCTGAGCCTCTGTTTAATGTGGCTTTTGTCAAGCTATCTATCCTTTAGTTCCGTTTTACACCTGCTTGATTATTGTTTGATTACTGTGCATGTTTTCTGGTCAAGGAACATGTCTTCCAGCTTTGTTAACATAGTGAGTTCCAGGACAGTGTGACTATGTGGAGACCCTGTCTCAGAAAGAGAGAGAGTGAGAGACAGAGACAAAGAGACTATACATATATGCATATATATCACAATATTGATGGTGCAAATAGGGAAAATTATTTGGAGCTACAGAAAAACAATTCTAGTACTCCTTTTAGTTGATCTTCCATCTTCTCATGAAGGTGTGTGGCATACAATATTAAAGCAGGAAAACTGTTAGCTAAAAGGAAATGCCTTCTACAATCCCAGTGTCTAACATGTCAGTCAATTATACTCTTTATCCCTTTCTGTCATGTGTATGTAATTTGGCTCAGATAATTTTACCCAAAAGTACTCTACATCTAAGCTCTCAAGAGTTATTTTATAAAAGAGATTTCTAAATCACTTCATCTTTATATTTTTATTTTTATTGATTTTATGCATGTACACTCCTTAGTAATTCTATATCTCCTTTAAAACATCAAAATGTTCAGTATGTTTTGAATTGATTTGAACATGACTAATAAAGCTGCTGTGGAATAACAGGCCTATAATACCAGCACCAAGGGCTGAGGGAGGAGGACCACATGTTTGCGTCTAGCATACTTTATATCATGGATTCTGGATCATGGACTACACTGTGAAATTCTGTTTCAGTAAACAAAAGACAACTGATTTGAAACATATGAAATATTTTCTTCTCCTCTTTTACTTTCTTTTACTTAATATGACTCCTTACTCAGTAATGTAATTGTAATCAATTGAGCTTCCTGTATTCACAGGACTTTTTTTTCTTAATCATTCCATTTGTCTATATCTCAAATGATAGTCCACCTCCCAATTACCTACAAACCCCTCCCCATCCCACATCTTCCATCTTCACTCTCCCCTTTGCCTCTGTGAGGGTGCTCCTCCACTCACCCACCCTGTCCCACCCCACTGCTCCAGCATCCCCCTATGCTGGGACATCAAACCTCCACAGGAGGAAGGGCTTCCCCTCCCATTATGGTCAGGCAAGACCATCCTCTGCTATACATGTATCTAGAGCCATGGATTGCCTCCTGTCTACTCCTTGGTTGGTAGTCTAATCTCTGAGAACACTGTGTGGTCTGGCCAGTCAAGATTGTTCTTCCTTTGGGGTTGCAATCTCCCTCAGGTCCCCCAGTTGCTCTCCAGTGGGGTCGTTCAGCTTAGTCTGATGGTTGGCTCCAAGCATCTACATCTGCATTGGTCAATTGGTGGCAGGACCTCCCAAGAAGCAGCCAAACCAGGTTCCTATCAGCAAAATACCTCTTGACCATAGCAACAGTTTAGGGTTTGTTGTCTGCAGATGGGATGGATCCCCAGGTGGGGCAGTCCCCAGATTGCCCTTCTTTTAGTCTCTGCTCTGTTTTTTTGTCCCTGTCATTCCTTTGGACAGGAACATTTCTGGGTAGGTATCCCCATATCTCTGCTTGGGCCTGTACCTATCTACTGGAGCTGGTCTCCACAGGTTCTATATTCACTTCTCTGCACATTTTGGCTAAAGTCATCCCTGTTGGGGCTGGGAGACTCTCCTTTCCCTAGTGTCTGGGAACTCTCCACTGGCTATCCTCAGTTCCTCATCCCCCCTGCTACATATTTTTACTCAATTTCTCTCCTATCCCCTCCAGTAACTCATAATGCCCCTTTATTTCCTCCTCCCTTCTCTCGACCTCCCACAATGATCCTGTGCCCCCCCTCAATGCAATACTGGTCTTCCTTCCTCTTAACACACATATGGTCAGTGGATTGAATCATGAGTATTGTGAACTTTTGGGGTAATATCTGCTTACCAGTGAGTACATGTGTATTCTTTTGTATTTGGGTTACCTCATTCAGGATATTTTCTTTCTTTTTTTTTTATTAGATATTTTCTTTGTTAACATGCCATACGATATCTCCTTTCCCAGGTTCCCCTCCAAAAAAGAAAAACCAAACCAAACCAAACCAAAACAAAAAACAAAAAACAAAACAAAAACCAAAAAACAACAACAAGAACAAAACCCTGTTCCCTCCCTCCTCCCCCCTCCCCCTGCTCGACACCCAACACTCTCCTGCTTACCGGCCCTGGCATTCCCCTACACTGGGGCATAAAACCTTCACAGGGCCAAGGACCATCCTCTACTATACATATGCTTCTGGAGCCATTGGTCCCACCATATGTACTCTTTGGTTGGTGGTTTAGTCTCTGGGAGCTCTGAGGGTACAAGTTAGTTCATATTGTTGTTCATCCTAAGGGGCTGCAAATCCTTCAGCTCCTTGGGTCCTTTCTCTAGCTCCTTCACTGGGGACCCTGTACTCAGTCCAATGCATGGCTGTGAGCCTCTACTTCTGTATTGGTCGGGTACAGTCAGAGCCTCTCAGGAGACAGCTATATCAGGCTGGATTGTCCTTCCTTTAGTCTCTGTTCCATAGTTTGTCTCTGCAACTCCTTCCATGGGAATTTTGTTCCCCCTTCTAAGAAGGATCAAAGTATCCACACTTTGGCCTTCCTTCTTCAGTTTCTTGTGGTTTGTGGATTGTACTTTGTGTATTCCGATCTTCTGAGCTAATATCCAGTCAGAGAGTGCATACCATGTGTGTTCTTTTGTGATTGGGTTACCTCACTCAGGATGATATTCTCCGCATCCATCTATTTCCCTAAGAATTTCATAAATTCATTGTTTTTAATAGCTGAGTAGTACTCCATTGTGTAGATGTACCACAATTTCTGTATCCACTCCTCTGTTGAGGGACATCTGGGTTTTTCCAGCTTCTGGCTATTATAAATAAGGCTACTATGAACATTGTGGAGCATGTGTCCTTATTATATGTTGGACCATCTTCTGGGTATATGCCCAGGAATGGTATAGCTGGGTCCTCTGGTAGTACTATGTCCAATTTCCAGTGGAACCACCAAACTGATTTCCAGAGTGGTTGTACCAGCTTGCAATCCCACCAGCAATGAAGGAGTGTTCCTCTTTCTCCACAACTTCTCCAGCATCTGCTGTCACCTGAGTTTTTTATCCTACCCATTCTGACTGGTGTGGGATGGAATCCCAGAGTTCTTTTGATTTGCATTTCCCTGATGACTAAGGATGTTGAACATTTCTTTAGGTGCTTCTCAGCCATTCGGTATTCATCAGTTGAGAATTCTTTTTTTTAGCTCTGTGCCCCATCTTTTAATAGGTTTTATTTGGTTCTCTGGAGTCTAACTTCTTGAGTTCTTTGTATATATGGGATATTAGCCCTCTATCAGATATAGGATTGGTAAAGATCTTTTCCCAATTTGTTGGTTGGCGATTTGTCCTATTGACAGTGTCTTTTGCCTTACAGAAGCTTTGCAACTTTATGAGGTCCCATTTGACAATTCTTTTGTTTGTTTTTGTTTTTGTTTTTTTAAGTTTTATTGCATTATAATGAGAAAAGTTACATGATTTCAATTTATCTGAATTTGTTAACATTTAAAAACATATTTTAAGTAAATAGAATTAAATCACATTCTTGTTTTCCTTTTGTACCCCAACTCCTTTCTGAGACCCCCCTTCAACACCTACTATATATTTTTTGTCATATTCTTTAAAATTTATAAAATTTTATAATAATAAAAATAAGTATTATAAAAGTTGTTTGATATAAAACAGCAATCAGTTTAACAGTCTTATGTAGATGCTTGTGTACAGCAATACTGAAAATACATATATTTTTCTCAATATAAA
>NW_022196894.1:69094-70036 GCF_008632895.1 Mastomys coucha
AAAATAATACATCACTACTAATATTTTCTTAAATGAACAATACATAAAGTGTTTTTGTTTGTTTGTTTTTTTATTTAGTATAGCTTAAAATCTTGACTCTTACTGTGGTAACTTGATACAACAGTTACAAATGTCAAGCAAAGCATTCAGTCTCACTCTTTGTTGTTCTCTTACAACTCACCTCCCAATTTTATTGTCTATATTTCTTTTGAGTATATAAATCCTTTTAAAATATTTTAGCTGTTTTGAAAACCATAGTATAGTGCAAAAACATGAAATAAACAATACTGCTAATAGAGAGGCTGAGCTAGGAGGAGAAGCAAGATCTCAAGACCATTATGCTGTACAGAGCAAGCCACTGTCACAAACAAACAAGCTGACAGTGTATATAGATTGTACAATATTGGACCTATTTCTTCAATTACCAAATTAGAGACCATTGGATGACAGCCAATAAATTTGTAATTCCTCATATTTTTGGATTTCAATCAATTAGGATATATTGGTAATATTAATTTTCATATTAAGATATTAAGAAAAAGTAATTGTTACTTACTGTTGTTTTTATTGTAAGAGGTGGATTAGGTTTGTGTGCATTTGTTGAAAGATTACTTTCTTGCTTCTTCTAGGGTTTTGCTCCTTATGTTGATGTTTTCCATCTATTATCCTTTGTAGAGCTAGATTTGTGGAGATATTGTGTAAATTTTGTTTTGTCATGGAATATCTTGTTTTCTCCATCTATGGTAATTGAGAGTTTTGCTGGGTATAGTAGCCTGGTCTGACATTTGTGTGCTTGTAGGGTCTGTATGACATCTGCCCAGGATATTCTAGCTTTCATAGGCTCTGGTGAGAAGTCTGGTGTAATTCTGATAGACCTGCCTTTATATGTTACTTGACTTTTTCCCCTTACTGCTTTTAAAATTCTTTCTTTGTTTAGTGCAT
>NW_022196894.1:71034-73071 GCF_008632895.1 Mastomys coucha
ATGAGAAGTGATTTTAGATCTGAATCTTGCTTTTCTGGTGTGATGGTGTGTCCAGGACTTGCAATGGTAGGAGTATTGATTTTTGATGATGCCAAGTAAACTTGGTTTGTGTTGCTTGTATTCTTACACTTGTCCTACATCATCTGGTTATCTCTAGTGCTACCTCCCTTGCTAAATCTGACTGGAGACTGTCCTTCTTGTGATCCTGGTTGTGTCAGAACTCCTCAGAGTCAAGCTGTCTCTGTGATCCTGTGACCCTGGCATCATGTGACCCTGAGCTTTTTAGAGCACCTGGGAGTGGAGCTTCCTCTGGGTGTTGTTGGACTGGCTGTGGAGCTTGTGGGCAAGGTCTGCTCAGGGCACCGGCTGGCCCAGACAGACCAGAAGGAACCTGAACCACTGGGCTGTTGGAGTTTCTGTGTGCCTGGTCCCGCTGGTCACAGTTACTCCTGGTTTTGGGACAGATGTTATGTCCCCATTTGTCAATCCTTGATCTTAGAGCATAAGCTATTGGTGTTCTGTTCAGGAAAATTTCCCCTGTGCCTATGTGCTCAAGGCTCTTCCCCACTTTCTTTTCTATTAGTGTCAGTGTATCTGGTTTTATGTGGAGGTTCTTGATCCACTTGGACTTGAGCTTTGTACAGGGAGATAGGAACGGATCGATTTGCATTCTTCTATATGCTAAGCACCAGTTGAGCCAGCACCATTTGTTGAAAATGCTGTCTTTTTCCACTGGATGGTTTCAGCTCCTTTGTCAAAGATCAAGTGACCATAGGTTTGTGGGTTCATTTCTGGGTCTTCAATTCTATTCCATTGGTAACTGTACCAATACCATGCAGTTTTTATCACAATTGCTCTGTAGTACAGCTTAAGTTCCAGGATGGTGATTCCACCATAGGTTACTTTATTGTTGAGAATAGTTTTTGCTATCCTAGGTTTTTTGTTATTCCAGATGAATTTGCAAATTGCTCTAAGTCTGTGAAGAATTGAGTTGGAATTTTGATAGGGATTTCATTGAATCTGTAGATTGCTTTTGTCAAGATGGCCACTTTTATTTTCTTAATCCTGCCAATCCACGAGCATGGGAGATCTTTCCATCTTCTGAGATCTTCTTCAATTTCCTTCTTCAGAGACTTGAAGTTCTTGTCAAACAGATCTTTTACTTGCTTAGTTAGAGTCACACTAAGGTATTTTATATTATTTGTAACTATTGTGAAGGGGGTTGTTTCCCTAATTTCTTTTTCTGCCTGTTTATCTTTTGTGTAGAGGAAGGCCTCTGATTTGCTTGAGTTAATTTTATATCCAGCTACCTTGCTGGAGTTGTTTATCAGGTTTAGGAGCTCTCTGGTGGAATTTTTGGGGTCACTTAAGTATTCTATCATATCATCAGCAAATAGGGATAATTTGACTTCTTCCTTTCCAATTTGTATCCCTTTGATCTCCTTTTGTTGTCTAATTGCTCTGGCTAGGACTTCAAGTACAATATTGAATAGGTAGGGAGAGAGTGGGCAGCCTTGTCTAGTCTCTGATTTTAGTGGGATTGCTTCCAGTTTCTCTCCATTTAGTTTGATGTTGGCTACTGGTTTGATGTATATTGCTTTTACTATGTTTAAGAATGGGCCTTGAATTCCTGATCTTTCCAAGACTTTTATCATGAAAGGATGTTGGATTTTGTCAAATACTTTCTCAGCATCTAATGAGATGATCATATAGTTTTTTTCTTTGAGTTTGTTTATATAGTGAATTACATTGGTGGATTTCCATATATTTAACCATCCCTACATCCCTGGGATGAAACCTACTTGATCATGGAGGATGATCGTTTTGATGTATTCTTGGATTCGATTTGCAAGAATTTTATTGAGTATTTTTGCATAGATATTCATAAGGGAAATTGGTCTGAAGTTTCCTTTCTTTGTTAGGTCTTTGTGTGGTTTAGGTGTCAGAGTAATTGTGGCTTCATAGAACGAATTTGGTAGAGTTTCTTCTGTTTCTATTTTGTGGAATAATTTGAGGAGTATTGGTATTAGGTCTTCT
>NW_022196894.1:73165-78477 GCF_008632895.1 Mastomys coucha
CTGGTCCTGGGCTTTTTTTTGGTTGGGAGACTATTAATGACTGTTTCTATTTCATTAGCAGACATGGGGCTGTTTAGATTGTTAATCTGATCTTGATTTAGCTTTAGTACCTGGTATCTGTCTAGAAAATTGTCCATTTCATTCAGGTTTTCCAGTTTTGTTGAGTATGGACCTTTGTAGTAGGATCTCATGATTGTTTGGATTTCCTCAGTGTCTGTTGTTATGTCTCCCTTTTCATTTCTGATCTTGTTAATTAGGATACTGTCTCTGTGCCCTCTAGTTAGTCTGACTAAGGGTTTATCTGTTTTATTGATTTTCTCAAAGATCCAGCTCCTGGTTTTGTTGATTCTTTGTGTAGTTCTTTTGTCTCTACTTGGTTTATTTCAGCCCTGAGTTTGATTGTTTCCTGCTGTCTACTCCTCTTGGGTGAATTTGCTTCTTTTTGTTCTAGAGCTTTCAGATGTGCTGTCAAACTGTTAGTGTATGCTCTCTTCAGTTTCTTTTTGGAGGCATTCAGAAGTATGAGCTTTCCTCTTTCAAATGCTTTCATTGTGTCATATAAGTTGTGTATGTTGTGGCTTCATTTTCTTTAAACTCTAAAAAATCCTTAATTTCTTTCTTTATTTCTTCCTTGACCAAGTTATCATTGAGTAAAGTGTTGTTCAGCTTCCACATGTATGTGGGCATTCTATTGTTTATGTTGTTAGAGGAGCAGCCTTAGTCCGTAGTCATCTGATAGAATGCAAGGAATTATTTCAATCTTCTTGTATCTGTTGAGGCCTGATTTGTGGCCAATTATATGGTCAATTTTGGAGAAGGTACCATGAGGTGCTGAGAAGAAGGTATATTCTTTTGTTTTAGGATAAAAAGTTCTACAGATATCTGTTAAATCCATCTGTTTCATAACTTCTGTTAGTCTCACCGTGTCTTTGTTTAGTTTCTGTTTCCATGATCTGTCCATTGCAGAGAGTGGGGTGTTGAAATCTCCCCCTATTATTGGGTAAGATGCAATGTGTGCTTTGAGCCTAAGTAAAGTTTCTTTTATGAATGTAGATGCCCTTGTGTTTGGAGCATTGAGGTTCAGAATTGAGATTGATCTTGGTACATCATACATTTGATTAGTATCAAGTATCCCTCCTTATCTTTTTTGATCACTCTAGGGTTAAAGTCAATTTGATTTGATATTAGAATGGCTACTCCAGCTTTTTTCTTGGGATCATTGGCTTGGAAAATTGTTTTCCATCTTTTTATTCTGAGGTAGTGTCTGTCTTTGTCACTGAGGTAGGTTTCCTGTATGCAACCAAATATTGGGTCCTGTTTATGTATCCAATCTCACAGTGTGACTTTTTATTGGGGAATTTAGTCCATTGATATTAAGAGATATTAAGGAAAAGTAATTGTTTATTCCTGTTATTTTTGTTTTTAGAGTTGGAATTCTGTTCATGTGGCTATCTTCTTTCAGTTTTGTTAGAAGATTACTTTTTTGCTTTTTCAGGGATATAGTTCCCCTCCTTGTGTTGTTTTCCATTTGTTACCCTTTGAAGGGCTGGATTTGTGGAAATATATTGTGTAAATTTGATTTTGTCATGGAATACTTTGGTTTCTCCATCTATGGTAATTGAGAGTTTTGCTAGGTATAGTAGTCTGGGCTGGTATTTGTGTTCTCTTAGGGTCTGCATACCATCAACCCAGGATCTTCTGGCTTTCATAGTCTCTGGCGAGAAGTCTGGTGTAATTCTGATAGGCCTGCCTTTATGTGTTACTTGACCTTTTTCCCTCACTGCTTTTAATATTCTTTCTTTGTTTTGTGCATTTGGTGCTTTTATTATTATGTGACAGGAGGAATTTCTTTTCTGGTCCAGTCTATTTGGAGTTCTATAGGCTTGTATGTTCATGGGCATCTCTTTCTTTAGGTTAGGGAAGTTTTCTTCTATAATTTTGTTGAAGATATTTACTGGTCCATTACCTTGGGAGTCTTCACTCTCTTCTATTATCCTTATGTTTGGTCTTCTCATTGTTTCCTGGATTTCCTGGATGTTTTGGGTTAGGAACTTTTTGCATTTTGTGTTTTCTTTGACTGTTGTGCCAATGTTTTCTATGGTATCTTCTGCCCCTGAGATTCTCTCTTCTATCTCTTGTATTCTGTTGGTGATGCTTGCATCTATGGCTCCTGACTTCTTTCCTAAGATTTCTATCTCCAGAGTAGAGTTGTCTCTCTTTGTGATTTCTTAACTGTTTCTACTTCCATTTTTAGGTCCTGGATGATTTTGTTCAATTCCTTCACCAGTTTGGTTGTGTTTCCCTGTAATTCTTTGAGGAATTTTTGTGTTTCCTCTTTAAGGGCTTCTACTTGTTTACTCCTGATCTCCTGTAATTCTTTAAAGGATTTTTGTATTTCCTCTTTAAGTGCTTGTACCTCTTTACCTGTATTCTCCTGTATTTCTTGAAGGGAGTTATTCATGTCCTTTTTAAATTCCTCTATCTCCATAGTGAGATATGATTTTAGATCCAAATCATGCTTTTCCAGTGTTTTGGGATATCCAGGACTTGCTGTGGTGGAAGTACTAGGTTCTGATGAAGCCAAGTAGTCTTGGTTTGCCTTTCACCATCTGTTGATCTCTGGTGGTAGGTGTTTTTGCTGTCTCTGGCTGGAGCTTGTTCCTCCTGTGGGTCTGTAAGCCTGTGTCAGCACTTCTTGGAGATTAGTTCTCCTCTGGTAAAACCCAGGTGTAGATGGCTGTGGACCAGTCATCCCTCCTGAGTCAGGAAACCCTGTGTTAGAGCACTCCCTGGAGGCAAGCTCTCTGCTTGCAAGGAAGGGGCAGAGAGGGCTGTGCATCCATTGCCATCACTCCTCGGTGTAGATGGAGGTAGAGAGGATACTGTCTAGGCTGCCTTGTAACTTGTGAGGTTTGTGCCTCCCAGCTGGTCCCACCTTAGAAAGTCACAGGAGAGAAAATGCAATATTTTCTAGTTTCATCCATTTGCCTGAAAATTTCATGAAGTCATTGTTTTTAATAGCTGAGTAGTACTCCATTGTGGAAATGTACCATATTTTCTATATCCATTCTTCTCTTGAGGAAAATCTGGGTTGTTTCCAGTTTCTGGCTATTATAACTAAGGCTACTATAAACATAGTGGAGCATATGTCCTTGTTATATATTGGAGCATTTTTGGGTATATGCCCAGGAGTGGTATAGCTAGGTCCTCAGGTAGTACTATGCCCAATTTTCTGAGGAACTCCCAGACTGATTTCCAGAGTGGTTATCCCAGCTTGCAAACCCACCAACAGTGAAGGAGAATTCCTCATTCTCCACATCCTCTTCAATATCTGCTGTCACTTGCATTTTTGATCTTAGCCATTATGATTGTTGTGAGTTCTTTGTATATATTGGATATTAGCCCTCTATTGGATGTAGGGTGGGTAAAGATCTTTTCCAAATCTGTGAGTTGTAAATTGTCCTATTGATAGTTTCCTTAGCTGTACAGAAGTTTTTCAATTTTATGTGGTCCCATTTGTTGATTGTTGATCTTAAAGCATAAGACATTGGTGTTCTGTTCAGGAAGTTTTCCCCTTTGCCCAAGTACATGAGACTCTTCGCCTCTTTCTCTTCTATTAGATTCGGCATATCTGGTTTTATGTGGAGGTCCTCGATGCACTTGGACTTGAGCTTTGTACAGATAAGAATGGATAAATTTGCATTCTTCCACATGCAGACCAACAGTTGAACCAGCACCATTTGTTGAAAATGCTGTCCTTTTCCATGGGATGTTATTACATTCTTTGTCAAAGATCAATAGTTGTGTTGGTTCATTTCTGGGTCTTCAATTCTATCCCATAGATTGACTTGCTTGTCTCTGTACCAATACCATGCAGCTTTTTAAATTATTGCTCTATAGTATAGCTTGAAGTCAGAAATGGTGATTCCCCCAGAAGTTCTTTTATTGTTGAGAATAATTGTCCCTATCCTGGGTTGCTTGTTATTCCAAATGAATTTGAGAGTTGCTCTTTCTAACTCTATGAATAGTTGAGTTGGAAATTTGATGGGATTTGCATTGAATGTGTAGATTGTTTTTGGTAAGATGGCCACTTTTACTCTATTAATCATGACAATGAACATGGGAGGTCTTGCTATCTTCTGAGGTATTCTTCAATTTCTTTCTTCAGGGATTTGAAGTTCTTGTCATACAGATATTTCACTTGCTTGGTTAGAGTCACATCAAGATATTTTATTTGTGACTATTGTGAAGGGTGTTGTTTCCCTAATTTATTTCTCTGCATATTTATCTTTTGAGTAGATAAAGGCTACTGATTTGAGTTAATTTTATAACCAGCCACTTTGGTGATATTAGTTGTTTATCAGCTGCAGGAGATCTCTGGTAGAATTTTTGGGGTCACTCACTTCCACTATTACATCCTCTGAAAATAGTGATATCTTGAATTCTTCCTTCCTAATATGTATTCCTTTGATCTCTTTTGTCTAATTGGTCTGGCTATAACTTTGAATACTATATTGAATAGGTAGAGAGAATTCTGCACTAAACCCATCTGGCCATGGGCTTCTATTTGCATGGGGGATAATCCATTTTACATGGATTATCTGATCCTCATTTAACTTTGGTACCTGGTATCTGTCAAGAAAATCATCTATTTTCATATAGATTTTCCAGTTTTGTTGAATAGAGAATTTTGTAGTAGGATCTCATAAGTTTTTGAACTTCCTCAGTGTCTGTTGTTATGTCTCGCTTTTCATTCCTGATTTTGTTAATTTGGATACTGTTTCTGTGCCCTTTAATTAGTTTGGTTGAGGGTTTATCTATCATTTGGTTTTCACAATGAACCAGCTCACAGTACTGTTGATCTTTTTATAGTTTTTTCTTTCTACTTGGTTGATTTCAGCCCTGAGTTTGATTATTTCCTGCTGTCTACTCCTCTTGTGTGCATTTGCTTCTTTTTGTTCTAGACCTTTTTTTTTTAACTTTTATTGCATTATCAGAAAAGTTACATGATTTCAATTTATCTGAATTTGTTAACATTTAAAAACATATTTTAATTAAATAAAATTGAATCACATTCTTTCACCTTTTGTACCACCACTCCTCCCATAGACTCCCCTTCAATACCTATAATATATTTTTTGTCGTATTCCTTAAAATTTATAAAATATTATAAAAATAAAAATAAGTATTATAAAAGTTGATATAAAACAACAATCCATTTAACAGTCTTATGTAGATGCTTGCCTACAGCAATATTGAAAATACATTTTTCTCAATATAAATTTTAAATAACTCCAAACATATTAGCTGTA
>NW_022196894.1:80793-84668 GCF_008632895.1 Mastomys coucha
ACCTGGGAGTGTGGCTTTCTCTGTGTGTTGTGGGACTGGCTGCAGAGCTTGTGCCCAAGGTCTGCTCATAACACTAACCCAGACAGACCAGAAGGAACCCGAGTCACTGGGCTGACGGGGTTCTTGTGTGCCTGGTCAAGCTGGTCCCAGTTACTCCCAGTGTTGGGACAGATGTTTGTTCCTGCTTACCTCTGATCCTGGGTGTGTCAGCACACCTCTGATCTTGGGTGTGTCAGAGTGCCTGGGAGTGGAGCTTCCTCTGCTCTGGACCCCACCCCAGACAGACCTGAAGTAACCTAAGTCACTGGGCTGACGGGGTTCTTGTGTGCCTGGTCAAGCTGGTCCCAGTTACTCCCAGTGTTGGGACAGATGTTTGTTCCTGCTTACCTCTGATCCTGGGTGTGTCAGCACACCTCTGATCTTGGGTGTGTCAGAGCGCCTGGGAGTGGAGCTTCCTCTGGGTGTTGTGGGACTCGCTGTGGAGCTTGTGCCCAAGGTCTGCTCTGGACCCCAGCCCGGACAGACCAGAAGGAACCCAAGTCACTGGGCTGGCGGAGTTCCTGTGTGCCTGGTCAAGCTGATCCCAGTTACTCCCAGTGTTGGGACAGATGTTGGTTCATGCTCACCTCTGATCCTGGGTGTGTCAGAGCACCTGGGGGTGGAGCTTCCTCTGGGTGTTGTGGGACTGGCTGGGAGCTTGCACCCAAGGTCTCTGATTCTAGAGCTTTTTTTAGATGTGCTGTTAAGCTGCTAGTGTATAGGTATGATTGCCCCAGTTTTCTTTTGGTGGCACTCAGAGCTATAAATTTTCCTCTTAGCACTGTTTTCATGTGTGCCATAAGTTTGGGGATGTTGTACCTTCATTTTCATTAAATTCTAAAAAGTCTTTAATTTCTATCTTTATTTCTTCCTTGACCAAGTCATCAGTGAGTAGAGCGTTGTTCAGCTTCCATGTGTATGTGGTCATTCTGTAGTTTCTGTTCGTATTGAAAAGCAACCTTCTTTTGTGGTGATCTGATAGACTACATGGAATTAATTCATTGTTTTTGTATCTGGTGAGGCATGCTTTGTGGCCAATCATATGGTCAATTTTGGAGAACATACCATGAGTTTCTGAGAAGAAGTTATATTCTTTTGTTTTATGGTGAAATGTTATAAAGATATCTGTTAAATCCATTTGGTCTATAACTTCTTTTAGTTTCACGCTGTCTCTGTTTAGTTTCTGTTTTCATGATCTGTCTATTGGTAAGAGTGGAGTATTGAAATGTCCTACTATTGTTGTGTGAGGTTCAATGTGTGCTTTGAGCTTCAGTAACATTTCTTTTACATATGTGGCTGCCCTTGCATTTGAGGCATAGATGTTCAGAACTGAGAGTTCATCTTGGTGGATTTTTCCTCTGATGGATACGTAGTGTCCTTCCTTATCTTTTTTGATAACTTTTGGTTGAAAGTCTATTTTATTGGATATTAGAATGGTTACTCCAACTTGTTTTTTGGGGCCATTTGCATGGAATTTTTTTTTTAAAGACAGGGTTTCTCTGTATAGCCCTTGCTGCCCTGGAACTCTGTAGACACGGCTGGCCTCGAACTCAGAAATCTTCCTGACTCTGCTTCCCAAGTGCTGGGATTAAAGGTGTGTGCCATCAGTGCTCATTTGCTTGGAGAATTTATTCCAGCCTTTTACTTTGAGGTAGTGTCTGTCTTTGTCACTGATGTGTGTTTTTTGTATGCAGAGAAATGCTGGGTACTGTTTACATATCCAGTCTCTTAGCCTATGCCTTTTTATTGGGGAATTGAGTCCATTGGTGTCGAGAGATACTAGGGACCATGATTGTTGCTAGAGTTACTTTTGTTGTTAGAGATGGAATTATGTTTGTGTGTTTCTTTTCTCTTGGGATTGTTGGGAAAAGATTAGTTTTTTTTGGTTTTTTTTGTTTTTTCTTAGGTATAGTTTCCTTCCTTGTCTTGGACTTTTTCTTCTGTTATCCTCTGTCAGGCTAGATTAGAGGAATTATATTGTTTAAATTTGGTTTTGTCTTAGAATACATTGGTTTCTCCATCTGTGGTAGTTGAGAGTTTTGCTGGGTATAATAGCCTGGGCTGTTGATTTTGTTTTTAGGGGCTGTATGACATCTTCCTAAGATCTTCTGGCTTTTAGGGTCTCTGTTGAGAATTTGGTGTAATTCTTGTAGGCCTGCCTTTTTATATTACTTGACTGTTTCCCCTTAGGGCTTTTAATTTTCTATCTTTGTTCTGTTTACTTGGTGTTTCAGGTATTATGTGACAGGAGGAATTTCTTTTCTGATCCAATGATTTGTTGTTCTGTAGGCCTCTTGTATGTTAATGGGCATCACTTTCTTCAGGTTAGGAAAGTTTTCTTCTATAATTATGTTGAAGATTTTGCTGGATCTTTGAGTTAGGAATCTTTATTCTCTTCTATACCAATTATTCTTAGGTTCAGTACTTTCATTGTGTCCTGTACTTCTTGAATGTTTTGAGTTAGGAACTTTTTGCTATTTGTATTTTCCTTGATTGTTGTGTTGATGTCTTCTACACCTGAGATTCTCTTCTAGTTCTTGTATTCTGTTGGTGATACTTGCATCTGTGACTCTTGCTCTCTTTCCTAAGTTTTCCATCTGAAGGGCTGTCTCCCATTGTCTTTTTTTTTTTAATGTTTCTTTTTCCATCTTTAGATCCTGGATGGTTTTGTTTAATTCCTTCACATGTTTGATTGTATTCTCCTGTATTTCTTTAAGGTGTTTACATGTTTCCTCTTTAAGGGCTTCTAATTGTTTACTTGTGTTCTCCTGTTTTCTTTAAGGGAGTTATTTTATGTCCTTCTTAAAGTCCTCTATCATCTTCATGAAATAAGAATTTAGATCTAAATCTTGCTTTATAGGTGTGTTGGGGTATTCAGGTCTTGGTATGGTGTGTGAACTGGGATCTGATGTTGCCAAGTTGTACTGATTTCTGTTGCATATGTTCTTGTAGTTACCTCTTGCCATCTGGTTATCTCTGGTGTTAACTGGCCTCGCCGTCTCTGACTAAAGCCTGTGATCCTGTGATCCTATGATCCTGTGGTCCTGGATTGTCAGAACCCCTGTGGTTTGAGTTGCAACTGAGGTGTGTTCTGAGTGGACACAGAGCAGCGACTCTACTCTAGGCACAGGTGCAAACTGGAAGGAGTGACTGTCTCTAGCAGGGCAGGGTATCTGATTCCCTGGACCCCATGGGTCCAGGTTAAACCAGCTATTGGTCCAGGGTTTTGGTCTCACTGTGATCCTGGATGTGTCAGATTACTTGGGGAGTTGAGCTGCAACTAGGTGTGGGCTCTGTGTGTTTGGATCTGAAGCAGAAGCTCTGCTGCAAGTCAGATGCAAACCAGAAGGCATGCAGGTCTCTGGCTAGGCTAGGTAACTTTTTAATTTGAGTTTTGTGCCGTTGTTTCATGATAGCTTGCCTTTCCCTTTTTCTCCTCTAAGAGTCCTTACACTTGACCATGTATTCATTTTTCTCCTCATCCTTTTACCTTGTCCTCAACTTCTATAATCTCTATATAACAATTTACAAATTTGAAAATTATTAGTTTATCTGATTCAACTCAGTAGAGCCCATTTAGTGACCAGTTTATATGTGCTATTTACTTTCCAACTCAGAATTTCCATTTAACATTTTCCCATAATTTTGGCTCTTCATTCCCCACGTGATTTGACATACTTCATACTTTTGTTTACTTCTTCAATCATGATCTCCATTACATCTGCCAACATTTTTACAATGGCTACTTGGAGATATTTTTGTTAAAGATGGCTTCTGTTCTTTCCAGGGGACATATCTGTTGCTTACTATTCTACTATAAAGGTCATCCATATATA
>NW_022196894.1:85915-87363 GCF_008632895.1 Mastomys coucha
GGTAGTAGAGATGCCAATGTTTCTTCTGCAACAAGTGCTGCTCACTCTCTCCCATAATGGGGGCAGCAGCAGGAGTCATGGTTCTACCAGTTGGAGGTTGAGATCAATACAATAAGTCAGTGCTCATCTTTTCCATTGAGCTTCTAGGAATTGAGAGGCAGACTGAAAATGATACCAGATACAAGTAAGAGTGATGCATGTGTATAAATGCTTTTATGTTATATTCAATAAAACTAAATTAGTGACTCTGGGGAACCAACACAACCTAAAAGTGGGATTTGTAAATTGAGTATGTGGAAAACAGGAGTGGCTCTTAATTCAGAAACTCTAATGCAGGATTAATGTGAACCTGATTGTAGTATTCATATCTGAAGATAGCCTTCTGACCTCTATTTCTCCTTTCTGTAGCTCAGTTCAGAATTATGAACGTCAATCAGTCAAGTGTTTCTGAGTTCCTTCTCCTGGGACTCTCCAGGCAGCCCCAGCAGCAGCAACTTCTCTTCCTGCTCTTCCTCATCATGTACCTGGCCACTGTGCTGGGAAACCTGCTCATCATCCTAGCCATCAGCACAGGCTCCCGCCTGCACACCCCCATGTACTTCTGCCTCACCAACCTGTCCTTTGTGGATGTCTGCTTCTCCTCCACCACTGTCCCCAAGGTACTGACCAACCACATACTCGGGACTCAGGCCATTTCCTTCTCTGGCTGTGTAATTCAGTTTTATTTTCTCTGTGTGTTTGTTGACATGGACAATTTTGTGCTGGCTGTAATGGCTTATGACCGATTTGTGGCCATATGCCACCCTTTAGACTACATAACAAAGATGACCTACCAGCTCTGTGCCCTTCTGGTTGTGGGATCATGGGTGACAGCTAACCTGAATGCTCTGTTGCACACACTGCTCATGGCTCAACTATCGTTTTGTGGGGACAACATCATCCCCCACTTCTTCTGTGATCTGACTCCTCTCCTGAAACTCTCCTGCTCAGATACACATCTTAATGAGCTGATGATTTATACAGAGGGAGCTGCGGTCATAGTCACCCCATTTGCCTGCATCCTGATCTCCTATATTTACATCACCTATGCTGTCCTGAGAGTCTCATCCCCTAAGGGAGGATGGAAAGCCTTCTCCACCTGTGGCTCCCACCTGGCTGTGGTCTGCCTCTTTTATGGCACCATCATCGCTGAGTACTTTAACCCCTCATCCTCTCACTCAGCTGGGAGGGACGTGGCAGGTGCTGTGATGTACACAATGGTGACCCCCATGCTGAACCCTTTCATCTACAGCCTGAGGAACAGGGACATGAAAGGGGCTTTAAGGAAAGTGCTTACCATTAGATTTCCATCTAAACGATAATATCGGAATTGTCAAACACCACAGAGGGGACTAATGTCTAAGAATTATTCATGTTTCATCAAATAGCTGAAACTTAGACCTTTTATT
>NW_022196894.1:88947-124763 GCF_008632895.1 Mastomys coucha
CTCTGTCTTCTGGTTTGCTCACTCTTTCTTCTTCCAGGTCAAGTCTCCTGAGGGCCTCTGATGAGCTGTTTATTTTGATCAGGAGCTTCCTGATTCCCAAATCTCCACCTGATCCCTGCTTTTCTCACTTTTCCTCTTTCCTGATTCTCTCTTTAATGTGACATTTTTTGTAAAATTTACACTTAGTTCTGCTTTATACTTGCTTGCTTGTTGTTTGTTTCCTGTGCATGTCATGTGTTTCTGGTCAGGAAGCATGTATGCCAGCTTGGTCTACATGGTGAGTTCCAGGTAAGTAGGACTAGGTGGAGACCCGGTCTTAGAAAGAGAGAGACTGAGACAGAGACAAAGAGAAAGTGTGTGTGTGTGTACACACACACACATACATATATGTATATATATATACATATATATATCACAATATTGATGGTGCAAATAGGGAAAATTATTTGGAGCTACAGAAAAACAATTCTAGTACTCTTTTGAGTTGATGTTTCATCTTCTCATGAACCTGTGTGGCATATAATATTAAAGCAGGAAAACTGTTGACTAAAAGGAAATGCCTTCTACAATCCCAGTGTCTAGCATGTTACTCAATTACACTCTTAAATCCCTTTCTGTCATGTGTATGTAACTGGGCTCAGATAATTTTACTCAAATAGTAGTCTACATCTATGCTCTCAACAGTTATTTTATAAAAGAGGTTTCTAAGTCTCTGTACTTTTATTTTTACTGATTTTATATATGTCCACCCCTTAGTAACTCTATTTCTCTTTAAAACGTAATAAAGTACAGTATGTTTTGAATTGATTTTGAAAATGACTAATAAAGCTGCCATGGTATCACAGGCCTATAGTACCAGCACCAGGGGCTGAGGGAGGAGGACCACAAGCTTGTGGCCAGCCTAGGTTATATCGTGGGTTCTGGGTCATAGGTTACACTGTGAAATTCTTTCTCAGTAAACAAAATAAAGCAAAGAAAATTAATTTGAAACATATGATATATTTTCTCCTCCTCTTTTACTTTCAGTACATTTAATATGAATCCTGACAATATTTGTATGGAAATGTAACTGTAATTTTAATCAGTTGAGCTTCTTGTGTTCACAAGTCATTTCTTAAAATGAGTTTTCATCCATCATTTCTTCATAACTTGCCTTTCTATCCCCTAAAAGTGCTTACTGTATGTATTTTCTGTAAGAACATTGTCTACACTTGACCCTGTATTCATTATTTTCCTCATTTTTTCCGTTTCTTCAATGTCAACAATCTGTATATGAGAATTTGCAAATTTGCCAATTATATATATCTACATATGTATATTCACACACACACATATATGGTTTAAATTTGTAGAGCCCATTTAGTGAACACTTTATATTAATTTTTACTTTCCGACTCCATATTTCCATTTAACATTTCCCTATAATTTTCATGTCTTCATTCACTATTTGATTGAACATTGTCTTCATACTTTTGTTTACTTCTTCAATCATGATCTCTATTCCATCTGCCAACATTTTTACAATGGCTACTTGGATATATTTTTGTTAAAGGTGGCTTCTGTTCTTTCCAGGGGACATATCTGTTGCTTACTATTCTACTATAAAGGTCATCCATATATATGCATGTTAAGGCCCTTTCCCCGCAATCTTTCATTTTGTTGTTGAAAACTGGATAGTTTAGAAACATATCACTGCATACTGAGGCTCTGGCTCCCACTGCTGTGTTTGTTCTTGCTATTGCTTATTTGCTTATTGTTGGCTGGGTGAATTTACGCAGTCTATCTCTCTAAAAATGTGAATCCTGTGATGAGGTACATCATGAAAAACAGCTTTCAGTCAGCCTGTCATCACCCTGACATGGCTCTGAAGTTAGTAAAACTCTCTTCCACTTTGTTGACCACATGAGCTGACAAACTCTAGTATTACTTTACAGCAGACTGACCGACTCTATTGGTAGAAGTAAAGTCCACTAAAGCATCCGATCTAGAGGGGTGGCTCAGAGGTAAGAGCAGCGATTGCTTTTTCAGAGGACCAGGGTTTGACTCCCAGCACCTACATTACAACTCACAACCATCACTAACACCATTTCCAGCAGAAATGTCATCCTCTTCTGGTCTCTATGGGCACCAGGGATTCATGTGATGCCAAACACTCACAAAGGTGTCTCTGTGACCTGTTCATGAGCTTGGGCCAGCAGAGCAGCAATAAGAGGAAGGTTTCAAAAAGGGGCTTGACAGAGTTCAATATGACTCAGTAGTAAGTGTTGGTAAAATTTTGAAGAGGATGATAACAAGAAGTTTATTTTAAGCATATTTATGAAAAGAAATCTGAAAAAAAATGTTTTCTGGGTATAACTAACTCAATCCTTATATGCACAACAAAACTTAAGACATGACCACATGGAAACTCAACGTACAACTGACATCTTCTCTAAAGATAGGATCCGTAGATTAGCTAAGTAAGCAGGCTAAAGATAAACAAGCTCATGATGAGAACCTGGGGGGGGGGGGGACCAGTGCTACAGATGCAGACAAGTTCAAGATAAGGGTCTGGGTGACAAATGTGGCCTGGTCACACATAGAGCCAAAGGCTATTATTGACATATCCTCTTTCAGCTTTCTGGTTGAAATACAGCTTATAAGTCTCTCCTTTTTTCAGAGACATCCCTGTGTGATTAACAAGGACCTCCTACACACTCATACAGATAAAATTTTTTTTAAAAATTGACAATCCAATAATTGACAATTGTATAGCATCTTTACAAAGAACAGTTTCTGAGGTCATTGTTGTATGTGTTTTGACCTTGTGACAACCTATCCCAGGTACCATTGTGTGTGTGTGTGTGTGTGTGTGTGTGTGTGTAGCCCAGGCTGACCTTGACTCTGGATCATCTTTCCTCAGTCTCCCCGAGGAGACTTAGACATGTACAAATAGGCATTGTACCACTTCAGTCAGCCAGGTCATGAGGCTATCTTTTGCATCATTTTCAGAAGTTCTGATATTACTCTTCTTTAAATTTTGGTAATTAATGAATAAAGCTGTAGGGATATGTGTGTCTGAGTGAGCATGTGTGCATGCAATATCCATTCATTTATGAATGTATTCTCCTGTGTGTGTACACAGGTGGGGTGCATGTGTGTACACACACATGAAGAAGTCAGAGATTGGTGCCAGCTATCCTCTTTGATCTCTTTCCACATTCTCTATGGAGGTAGGCCCTCTCACTGAATCCAGAGCTTGCCAACTCAGCCAGTTTACTGAGCCACCTTCCCCCAGGGTCTCTTCTCTGCCTGAGATTACAGGCTGGCTATGCACTAGTTTGGTCTACATGAGGGTGCATGTCCAAGGAGACTAGTAAATGGTGTCAGACCTCACATTACCTGAAGCTGGTGTTATGGATGGTTGAGAAACACTATATGAGCCCTGGGAGTAGAACCTGACCCCTGTGCAGAAGGAACAAGCACTCTGATCCACTCACTGAGACATCTCTCCAGCTTCTGATGTCTCTTTTCCTTTGTGCTGTTATTGTTTATTTTTAAAATAAGACATGTTCTGGTCTGGTAGATAAGGCTAGCCTTGAACATGACAGCAATCTTCTTACCTCAGACTTCAGTTTGCTGGATGAGAAGTGTAAGCCAGCACAAGCTATCATATTTAACAACTCTTTCCCAGGGTGAGCTGAGAAAGACATGGCTTATACTGTTTGACACTGACTGGGAATGAAGGCCTCATCTATCTGGTTGTTAGAAATACCCCGAAACTTGAACTCAGCAGCCAGTAGGACTGTGCCCAGCTTCCTTCCATGCCTCTCTGTGTGTTTGCAGTTTTTGTTTTCATCTCTTAGAATTTTTCTAAAGGTTGTAAGCTTCTGGATGTACATGGACAGAACAAGTCCCACTCAGGATGTCCCTATGCTAGGTTTCTAAGTCCTGTCATGCATCCTCTCTGGGGAAGGGATGGGGAATATAAACAAAACTGTTGTGGCTGCACTCAAGAGTCTATATATGTTCAGAAGTGCACACATCACTGTAGTCTGGGAAAACATCATCCCCAAGGTTGTGGGTTCTCTGAGCATGGGTTGCCTTCAGCCATAGAGGACTACGCACTCACCCATCTAGCTTTTCTCTCATTGAAATTTAAACTGGGCACATGGTGGGACTCATGGCTCCAGCAGCATATGCAGCAGAGGATGGCCTAGTTGGTCATCAATGGGAGGAGAGGCCCTTGGTCCTGTGATGGCTCTATGCCCCAGTGTAGAGGAATGCCAGGGCCAGGAAGCATGAGAGGGTGGGTTGGTGAGCAGGGCGGGGGGGATATAGGTTTTTTTCAGAGGGAAAATCAGGAAAGGGAATAACATTGGAAATGTAAATAAAGAAAATATCTAATAAAAAAGAAACTTGTATAATTTTTAAAAAAAAGAAATATGAATGGCAACTTTTAGCAGTTGATCTTTGTCTCACAATCTGAAAATGAACATAAATCTCAGGTGTGCAGTTGGACGTCACAAAAAGACACTGACTCTGATGCCACTTTCCCTATTATAAGCAATAGGAGATGTCTGGAATCTTTAATACTATGCAGTGCCGGTTCTTTCAACTGAACAGAAAATACTGGGAACAAAAACTATGGCCAGGCTGAGGTTTCTGTGGACAGCATATGGAGATAGTGAACCACTAATGTTCTCACTTAAACGGTTGATGGTTCATTCACATCGACTGAAACTGATGCAGTGAGACCTCAGGATTAGTAAAGATTTGCACCCAAGCAAGTGGAAAAACAACTCTGAATTGGCCCAAGACAGGGAGAAAATATTACATGCTATGTTCTGACTTGAAGAACTAGATCAGCTTGCCCATCACCAAAGCAAAATGACCTGTGGCATTCTCTTAACTGTCATTTCCATGTCCTTTTTTTAGTAATTGGGTTAATTAAGCAAATCATAGATTGTAATTGGAATTTAATTTGATGTAAAAAAAATAAAGAAAGAAATCTACACTGGATATTTTACACGATCAAACCTGACCCTGTAAGCCAGTTATTCCCAGGGCTGCCTATAGGCAAATGTGCCACAAGCCCTGTGTGGTCAGTGATCACATGTAAGGAGGAGAGGACTTCCCTAGGAGAGTGCCATGACGTCATTTTCTGTGCTAAGAGGAAGAAGAGTGGGGACTGGTCCTTCAACCCTACAGGCTGAGGTCACTCTCAGGGAATTCGCTCTGGGACTTGTCTCCATGAAGATTGCTTCATCCCCAAGTCCTGACTGTGAGATCAGATGATATGTTCCATGGCTGTTGGTCAAGAGGGACCAAGAGCTGTCTTATACAACTACATTCTGCTGATCTATAATGAGATACTCAGGGAGTCTATCCCCAGTGGGACTTAATGCCACAGTAAATTCTGTCTAATTCTCCCAGACCTCCTTCCAACACAGAAGGCTTGGACATTGATCATCCAATCCTCACCTTTTCAGAACCTTCTATATTCCCAAGACTTTCCAGTCCTTAGAATAAAGAATGCTATTGCCCAGACACTACAAGGTAAAAGCAGTAGAATTGGCCTGTCCACGTGTATTCAGGGCACAACAGATATCAATGCTTTTTCTGCAACAAGTGCTAGCATGCTTCCATATAGGGGCAGCAGCAGGAGTGACAGGCCCACCAGTTGGAGCTTGAGATCATGCAATAACTGAATGCTTCTCTTCTTTAAGCATCTAAAGAGTGGGAGGAAGACTAGAAATGCTACCAGATACAGGTAAGAGCAGTGTATGTACATGAATGCCTTTATATTACATCCAAAAGAACTAAACGGGTGGCTCTAGGGAACCAACACAACCTAAAACTGGGATTTGTAAAGTGAGTATGTGGAAAATAGGAGTGCATCTTAAGTCATGAACTTTAATGCAGGATTAATGTGAACCTGGTTATAACACCCCTGCTTCCCCTTTCAGTAGCTGGGCTTAGACTCATGGTCAGTATCAACCAGTCAAGTGTCTCTGAGTTCCTCCTCCTAGGACTCTCCAAGCAGCCCCAGCAGCAGCAGCTCCTCTTCCTGCTCTTCTTCATCATGTACCTGGCCATTGTGCTGGGAAACCTGCTCATCATCCTAGCCATCAGCACAGACACCCGCCTGCACACCCCCATGTACTTCTTCCTCAGCAACCTGTCCTTTGTGGATGTCTGCTTCTCCTCCACCACTGTCCCCAAGGTACTGACCAACCACATACTCGGGACTCACACCATTTCCTTCTCTGGGTGTCTCACACAGATGTATTTTCTCTCTCTGTTTGCTGACATGGACAATCTCCTACTGGCTGTGATGGCCTATGACCGATTTGTGGCCATATGCCACCCTTTACACTACACAACAAAGATGACCCATCAGCTCTGCGCCTTTCTTGTTGTGGGATCATGGGTGGTAGCCAACCTGAATGCTCTGTTGCATACCCTTCTCATGGCTCAACTCTCCTTCTGTGGGGACAATGTGATCCCCCACTTCTTCTGTGATCTGACCCCCCTCCTGAAACTCTCCTGCTCAGACACACATCTCAACCAGCTGATGATTCTTACTGAGGGAGCTGTGATCATGGTCACCCCATTTGTCTGCATCCTGATCTCCTACATCCACATCACCTGTGCTGTCCTGAGAGTCTCATCCCCTAGGGGAGGATGGAAAGCCTTCTCCACCTGTGGCTCCCACCTGGCTGTGGTCTGCCTCTTCTATGGCACCATCATATCCCTGTATTTCAACCCCTCATCTTCTCACTTAGCTGGGAGGGACATGGCAGCTGCCATGATGTACACAGTAGTGTCCCCCATGCTGAACCCTTTCATCTACAGCCTGAGGAACAGGGACATGAAAGGAGCTTTATGCAAAGTGCTTTACATGAATCCCCATCTACCAATAAGGCTAAGAAAATCACATATATAATTAATTTCCAAAAAAATCACTTTATTAATCTACTGTGTGAAACTTAGAATTCTTTTGTTAGGAAAGCATCGGCTATTTTTCTTGGAAGAATAAATCCACGTTATAGACAAGAGGTGAGGGGTTTAGACAATCAGGATGCAGCTCAGTCATAGAGCTCTTCCTGAGCTCATGCAATGTTCAGGTTTGATTCCCTTGTTATACCAAAATAAATGTAAATATTCTCTTTTAAAGATTTAAAATATGTGTGTGTGTTCCACATGTGTGTGTACCACCTGTATGTGGCTGTCCAAGGAGAGTGGAGGAGGACCCTCTAGATTTGAATTACAGGTGTACGTCAATCACCTGTGTGGGTCTGGAAACTAAATCTGAGCTCTCTGGTAGGACAGCAGGGGACTGCTGAGCTCTCTCTCCTGCTCGCAGAACTCAAGCCACTTTATCTCAGTCATGAATGCTCTCCCAACAGAAGACTCCACAAACACAGCTACTCTCACTTCTGATTACAAAAGGGAAGAAGAGGCAAGTTTGGATCCCACTGGGGTGTTTCAGTTGGAAACTCTGAGTTTCTTTGGGTGATGTCGGGAGGGAGTTGGGGTTTGACGACTGCTTCAGATGGGATGCTGCTATTCAGGATGCTTGGGATTGGCGCTTTCAATGTGTCCACCTGGAAGAAAGGAACAGATAAAGCTTCAGCTCTGACTGGCCACTTATGTAATCATTTTGGAGCTCACAGGGGGGGTCATTTTGTGCTTAGGGCAATCCTTTGTTCATGTACTCTGTGATCATTCCATAATAGCCTTTTGTGTCTTGTGATGTCACAATCCTAGAGACTTTTCTTGCTATGACTGTTCTATGAAATTCTCTATGTTCATCAAGAAAACTCCAACCTATGCCCACCCAGCTCCTGCATGGCAGTGCTAAGCTTCCTTTCTTACAACATAGTCCTTGATATGAGCACATCTGAAGGGAAGATCCAACCTGGCATGTTGATTACATCTGCTCAGACCATTTCTTCCTCAATAAGGCTCCATATAGATTGTGTCTTTAAAAGAACTGGTCTGGGGGCTGGTGAGATGGCTCAGTGTTTAAGAGCATTGGCTGTTCTTCCAAAGGACACAGGTTCAATTCCCAGCAACCACATGGCAGCTCGTAAGTGTCTGTAACTCAAGTGCACTGGATACTATTCCCTTATACAAACATATATGCAGGACAAACACCAGTGCACATGAAATAAAAATGAATAAAATTTAAAAACAGAACTGGTCTGTTTCACCTAGGTTGTTGAATTTGTGAGAAGATTTCTTCATAGTATTCTTTTATCATTCTTTAATTTTTTCAGATTTTTAATTATGTGTATGGATGCTTTGCCTGTATGTTTGTCCCTGTACTATATGTGTGCAGTTCCTGGGAAAACCAGATAGTGGCAATGCATCCTCTGGAATTAGAGTCATAGACATTACCTGCTATATGAGTGCTGGGAACCAAATCAGGTCCTCTGGAATAACAGCTAGCCTCTTAACCACTAAGCCATCTCTCCAGTCTTGATATCATTCTTTTAATATCAACGGGATTAGCAGTATTGCTTATTCGGGGATTTCTAATACATGTGTTTCAGGTTCATGTGTTACAAGTCTGGTGCTATTTGGGAAGTGGTGGGACATCTGGGGGTAAGGGTGAGTGCAAAGATGTTGTGTCATAATCAGATCCTTAAGGAGATTTTGGTCCCCCAACCCCTCTCCTGTGCTCTTCTTTGCTTTCAGGATCCCATGTGGTAAACAGACTCATGTCCATCACATGTCCATCTTGATATGTGGAGATTCATAAATTCAAAGCAACAAGGCCAAGCAATTGTGGAGTTAGATGTCAGGCACTGAGTCTCTTTGAATTTTCTCAGTGTTTTGTTACAGAAATGGGTAGCCAAATCCTTTAGTTCCAGATCTCTTTGCTCAGACATACACTAGAGGGCACAGAGTTCCTGCTCCCCTCTCTTGCTTTATCTGGGAATTTTTAGTAAGCTAAATTTTATTTGCATGTTTTTCAATGTCTAACATTTTTCAAGACAGTTTTTCTTTGGCCCATTTTTTGGAAGTGTTCTTTAATCCCCAAATATTTGGGATTCATAAATTTTTATGAAACTTTTCAGGCAGAGACAGGACCTTTCCTGATCTTTTTCTGCTCCTGGGTCTTTATAAACTGGGTGAATTCTCTCTTGTGACCAAATCTTTTCCCATGTTTTTGTTTGGTAGGTTGGTTGGTTGTTTTTTGTTTTATTCCTCCCACAGCAGTGTTGTCTCTCGACCTAATGAACTCTGCAGATGAAGCACAAATTCTTTATTTGGGGGAAAGATTTTGCCACATTCTAGGCACTTAAATATTTTCCCCCTTACATGGATTTCTTCATGATCATTCTGATGAAAATTCTGATGAAGATTTTTTCCACACTGAGAACTGGAATAGGGCTGCTCCCTGTATCGAATCACTTGTTGTTGGTTTTTCTGCTCAGATGGAAAGGTGTCCTGGTACTCAGTCCCAGGAACCACACAGCTCTGAGGTGGGACAGCGTCCCAATGGAGGGGCATCCTAAGATATGGGAGCCACCCTCACACAATTCTGAGGTGGGAGAAAGTCCCAGTGGAAAGGCAGCCTGAGACACACACAGCTCTGAGAGGGAGCCTCCCTCCTCAGCCGAGGTGTTGCAGCTTCCAGGGAGGGATCCCCAGCTGAGCTCAGGAGCCTCAGCCCCACTCCTTCCCTTCACTTCTGCCCTTCTCCACTTCATTGCTTCACTTCATTCTTCTAACAATGAGAGTCACACAAGGTAGCAAATCTCATAAAAGAGATTTATAGGAGGGTCCTGGGCGATGAGGGACAACTCCAGGAATGACTGCCTATTCTCCCAATAGGAAGCAGACAATAGGGAATTGGACAAGTACAGTGCTTATATAGAGGTTCTTAGGGTGTCAAGTTTTCTAGGATGATTTCCAGAGTGAGGATTGCTGGTATTTCAAGTCCTAAACTTACAGAAGCTCAGGGATTGGTGGATTTTCCTATTCAGGTATTGGTGGCTTTTGTTCAGACTTTTCACCTAAAATTAACACAATCAAGGGAAGGTCGTGTTGTGAGGCCAGAGACTGGAAAGGCCAGGTATGGAGGGCTGGGGAAGGGCCTTGCTGCTGGAGCTCTTCAGACAGAGGTTCTGACCACTTTCCTAACTTGACGGTCTACAAATTTTATAAAGGGAGTCCACAGCAGGGAGAGCCTTTCCTGCCACTTGAGTGCCATGAATATCTAACACTTGTACTTATCTAAGGTTTGGTTTGTGATTGAATCCTTTCCCGCAGTGGCGCAGTCATGGGGCTTCTCACCAGTATGACTCCTCTGGTGGGAAACAAGGTAAGACACTCATGAACCTACTTTCCACTTGGGCCACGGGTATAGCCTCTTCCTTTTCTCATCTCGAGAAAGTGTGGTTATATTAATGTCCAAACATTTTGAGAGACTCTATTTTTAGAGGAGCACTATTTCCAGCTGTAACTGAGTCTTCTCAATTGCCTCTTCTGTGAGTTTCTTCTTTCTTTCTTTGCAAGCTGGTGGTCGCTCAAACAGCCAGGAACAACCCATTGCGTCAGCATCGGAAGGCTTAGCTCTGCAGTCTTGTTTCTGGGGAGCTTCGCCCCCAAGGTGACTCCCATTGACTGTGTAGATAGAAAATGTTACACTGCTGAGTTGTGACAGCATTGGCCAGGGAACATCAGGTTTCTTATGAAACCATAATCCTGACAGTCAGGTCTCAGTTTTGTAGCCAGTCTGCACTACATAGCAAGTTCCAGGCCAGCCAGGGCTGCAGAAAAATCAGAAAACTAAACAAACAAACATGACTTTAAAGTCAGAAATCTCATGACTAGCAGACAACCACTCCATTCTAATTCTTACTGAAAATGAGATATTGGACTAATAAATATTCCTACCTCCACAGGACAAAACACATGCCTTTTCTAAAAATAATAATAATAATAATAATAAGTTCTGAATGATTTCATGTTGTTCTGTAATAGGTACAAATTACAAGTAAGATCTTACGGACTTCCTCTGTGGAGCACTACCTAAGTACTAGGAGTTGGAGGGCATCGCTGATAGTCATCTGGAGTCTAGTGATAAGACACTTGTAAGATGGACTGTGTCCAGACTTGTACTACATGCTCTACAACAGCAAGGAAAAGCTAGAAACAGCATTCAAGAAGGCATGGCACATTCACGCATGTCTTCGGCCAACTAAAGAGATTCTATCACACATACAATAAAATTATTGCATTAAAAGTCAACGGTGCTTTTCTTCAACATGAGTGAATACCAGATTGTGACACTGGGTAATTCCAGAGGTGCTCAGCACAGAAATTTTGAATGGTAGTTAAATAAGTACTTACATTTTGTGAAAACTTTAGCTTTTATAGCATATAGACTTTTTGGCATTTAGCTTATACTTCAGAACGAAATCCTAGCCTAAGGAGGTGGCTCAGTGGGTAAAGTGTTTACAAGGTAAGCATGAGGGCCTGAGTCTAAATGTCAGCGCCCATGCAAAGCCAAGCATGGTAGTATACTCTTGTAACCACAGAGGTAGGATGCAGATGGTACGCTCACTGGCCAGCCAGTCAAACACAAGCAGCACTAGCTTTAGTGACTAGTAAGACTTCAAAAAATGGTGGCACTGGGCATGGTGGCCCCAGTTTAATTATGGCACTTGAAGGCAAAGGCAAGTGAATCTCTAAATAATGGCCAGTCTGATCTATCCAGCCAGTTCCAAGTCAGCCAGGACTCAACAGTAAGAGCTTGTCTCTAAAACTAACAAAAACTCATCACTGTCCACACCTCAAAAATATACTAGAGGCTCTACTTAGTTTTTTAAAGCATAACTAACACTTTGTTTTTCTTCTTTTCTAATATTTATTTCTCTGAACTCCGTTTTCTTATCTTACTACTATATAAGACTTACTTAGTAGGTCGAACAAATGTTAGGTTTCTGTTTTGTTTTCATTTTTAATAAATTACCAGCAGGTTTCTTTTCTTTGCCACCAGCTCTTGATTATTAAGGAGACTGGTGAGATAGCTGTTGATAGGGAGCCTGTGGGCATTCACAGTGTGCTGGGTTTGCTGCCCTGGCTGTCTCAACCTGGCATGGTGGGGCATGGCTATAATCCCAGCACTTAGGAGTTACAGGGAGAAATGGCTTTCTTATAATGATAAGGCGTCATAGTTAAACAAAGTTACTTTCCAGTCATTAAAAACATGGTTTTTTATCCTTTCAATTTTATTATATGCAAGAGGTTTATTCCTAGACATTTAATAAACTAGTAATATTTAACTTAATGTTACTATTTTAGAGGGATTTTCATTTTCCTTTTTACGTGGAAAATCTGTTTGCATATATGAAAACTACTTTCTGTCAATTTTATATCCCATTAACTTACTAAATGCTCTGTGGTTTCAGACATATTGCAGGGTTTCCCAGCTACACAATTAAATCATACATAGAGTCTTTCTTTCAAATCCTCATCTATCTGATTTCTTACTCATTTCCCTGCACTGGTTAGAATCTGTAACAAAATGCTAAAGAGTAGCAGTGTTGGTGGAATGTTTTCATTGGGACCTCCATTTTTGTGGGAATGTTTTCCATTAAAGAGATATTTTAAGGACTGATGATGAAGGCCCATTGGTAGAATAACTGACTAGCATGAACTCCTGGGTTTAATCCCCAGGGCCACATAAACTGGGTGTGGTGGCACATGTCTGCAATCGGAGCACTCAGGAGGTAGAGGCAGGAGGATCAAAAGTTCCAGGCCAGACTAAGATACATGAAACTTTTAGGGAATTTTTTTTAATCAGAAACTGTATCTCAGTGATAAAATACTTGTTGACCATATACTGGGTCTGATCCCCAACACAGAAAAAAAAAAACACTTGAAGGGATTGAAAAACTTGTATTGGATATTATTATGTATTGTATGATTGGATTGGATGTATTGGATTGGATTAGATATTCTTATAAAGAAACTACTTGAATTTTCTCCTTTCAATAACTATGAAAACAAGCAGAATTTTTTTCTTTTTTAAATAAGTTATTAGTAAAAGGGCTTTTAAGATATATTTTACTTTATGTGTGTGGTGGTTAGAGTAAGAATAGCTCTCATAGGTTCTTATATTTGGCTGCTTAGTCACCAGGGAGTGGCGCTGTTTGAAAAGGATTATAGGCTTTAGGTGGGATGGTCTATTGGAGCGTGTGTGGCTTTGTTGGGGGAAGTGTGTCAGGGTGTTCAGATTGGCTTTCAAAAGCCCATACCACACCCAGACTTGCTCTGCCTATGGATCAAGACCCAGTTCTCAGCTATTGCTTCAGCACCTGCCTGCATGCCATCAGGCTCCCACCATGATGAGAATGGATGAAACCTCTGAAACTGTGAGCCACCCCCATTAAACGCTCTTTTAAATAAGAATTGCCTTAGTCATGGTGTCTCTTCACCACAAAAAAACAGAGACTAAGGCTATGTGCATGGGTATTTTGATCACATGTATTTTTGTGTACCATGTGCACAGAACCCTTAGACCTGGAGTTATGGATGGTTGTGAGCTACCATGTTGGTGCTGGGAGTCAAACCTGGGTCCTCTGAAGCTCTTACCTGCTGAGCATCTCTCTGGCTCCCTTACTAGGCTTTTAAAAATTCACTGAGTTTCTTTTATTTTGATTAGATTAAAAAATTTTTTAGTATAATTTCTGTCCTTAAATGACTATTGAGTTGTATTTTGCACTCATGGGATAAATCTTTGATTTAGACATGGTAACTTTTCACATTTCAGTTTTTTGTTTTGCTTGGTATGGTTTGGTTTTTTTGAGATAGGGTTTCTCTGTGTAGCCCTGGCTATCTTGGAACTCACTCTGTAGACCAGGCTGCCCTTGAATACCCAAACATCTTACTGCTTTTGCCTCCTAAGTACTGGGATTAAAGGTGTGGGCCACCAGTATCTGGCCAGTTTTCAATTTATTACACTAATTTCATAAAAAACAATTTGTAAAGTTTCCTTTTTTCTGTACGCTGATATAATTTTATCCATGGACCTGAATTTTCTTAAGTTTAATGATTTAAAAGAATATTCTGTAAAATAGACAAGACAAGGCTGCCCACTCTCCCCCTATCTATTCAACACAGTATTTGAAATTCTAGCCAGAGCAGTTAGACAGCAAAAGGAAATCAAAGGAATATAAATTGGGAAAGAGGAAGTCAAGATATCACTATGTGCATATGATAGTATACATAAGTGACCCCAAAAATTCTACCAGAGAGCTCCTAGAGCTGATAAACAACTTCAGCAAAGAAGCTGGATACAAAATTAACTCTAACAAATCAGTAGCCTTCCTCTACTCAAAGGACAAAAGGGCTAAGAAAGAAATTAGAGAAGCAACACCCTTTACAATAGTCACAAATAATATAAAATATCTTGGTGTGACTCTAACCAAGTAAGTGAAAAATCCTTATAACAAGAGCTTCAAGTCTCTGAAGAAAGAAACCAAAGAAGACCTCAGAAGATGGAACGGTCTCCCATGGTCATAGGTTGGCAGAATTAATATAATAAAAATGTCCGTTTACTGAAAGCAATCTACAGTTCAATGCAATCCCCATCAAAATTCCCATTCAATTCTTCATAGAGCTGGAAAGAGCAGTTCTCAAATTCATTTGAAATAATAAGAAACCCAGGATAGTGAAAACTATTCTCAACAATAAAAGAACTTCTGAGGGAATCAGCATCCTTGACCTTAAGCAATAGTGATTAAATTAAAAAAACAAAACAAAACAAAACAAAAAAACTCATGGGGTTGGTACAGTGACAGGCAGGTAGATCAATTGAATTGAAGACCCAGAAATAAACCCATACAACTATGGTCACTTGATTTTTGACAAAGAAGCTAAAACCATCCAGAGGAAAAAAGACAGCATTTTCAACAAACGGTCGTGGTTCAACTGGCAGTCAGTGTGTAGTAAAATGCATATTTATCCATTCTTATCTCCTTTTCCAAAGCTCAAGTCCAAGTGGATCAAGGACCTTCACATAAAATCAGATATATTTAATCTAATAGAAGAGAAAGTCCGGAAGAGCCTTGAGCACATAGGCACAGGGGAAATTTTCCTGAACAGAACACCAATGGCTTGTGCTCTAAGATCAACAATTGACAAAATAAAATCATAAAATCGCAAAGCTTCTGTAAGGTAAAGGACACTGTCAATAGGACAAAATTGTAACCCACAGATTGGGAAAATATCTTTACCAACCCTTCATCCAATAGAGGGCTAGTATCTAAAATATACAAAGAACTCAAGAAGTTAGACTATAGAGAACCAAATTACCCTATTAAAAATGAGGTACAGGGCTAAACAAAGAATTCTGATCTGAGGAATCACGAATGGCTGAGAGGTACATTTAAGAAATGTTCAATATCCCTAGTGATCAGGGAAATGCAAATCAAAATGACCCTGAGATTTGCCCTCACACCAATCAGAATGGCTAAGATCAAAAAGTGCAGCTGACAGCAGGTGTCAGTGAGGACGCACAGAAAGATAAACACTCCTCCATTGCTTCTGGATGGCAACCTAGTAAAACCACTTTGGAAACCAATCTGGTGGTTCCTGAAAAAAATTAGAAATAGTCCTACCTTAAGATGCGGTTATATCACTACTGGGCATACACCCAAAATATGCTCCAATATATAACAGGGCACATTCTCCATTATGTTCATAGCGGCCTTATTTATAATAGCCAGAAGCCGGAAACACCCCAGGTGTCCCTCAACAGAAGAATGGATACAGAAAATATGTTACAATTACACAATGGAGTACTACTTGGTGATTAAAAACAATGACTTCATGAAATTTGCAGGCAAATGGATGGAACTAGAAAATATCATTCTGAGTGAGGTAACCCAGAGACAAAAGAACACACATGGTTTATACTCACTGATAACTGGAAATTAGCCCAAAAGCTCACAATGCCTATGATACAACCCATAGACAATATGGAGCTTAGGAGGAAGGAAGACAAGGGTGTGGATACTTCAGTCCTGCATTGAGTGGGGAACAGAATGATCAAGGGAAGAGGAGGAAGGGGGTACCTAGGAGAGAGAGAGGAGGGGGAGGAAATAAGAGGGCAGTATCAGGTACTGGAGGTGATAGGAGAGGGGTATAGAGGGTCAGGAAATTGAATGAAAGTATATAGTAATGGGGGAAGAGGAATTGGAGATAGCTACTGGAGAGTCCCAGATACCAGGGAAATATGAGGTTCCTAGGACCCAATGGGGATGACTTTAGCAGAAATGCATGCAGCCAAGGGAGATAGGACCTGTAGAGACTACCTCCAGTAGATAGGCCACCCACCCATCTCAAAATTTTTAACCAGAAATGTTACTGTCCAAAAAAAGATATGGAAAAAAATAGAGCAGAGCCTAAAGGAAGTGCCATCCAGGGACTGCTCCACCTGGGGTCCATCCTGTCTGCAGACACCAAACCCAGACACTGTTGCTGTTGCCAAGAGGTGCTTGCTCACAGGAACCTGGTGCGGTTGTTCCTTGGGAGGTTCTGTCAACAAATGGCCAATGCACATGTGGATATTTGGAGCCAACCATCAGACTGAGCTCAGAGACCCTCGTGGGTTAGCTGGCAGAAGAACTGGAGAAGCAGACAGGAATTGCAACCCCATAGGAAGTATAATGTTGGCTGGCTAGACCACCCAGTGCTCCTAGGAACTAGACCACCAACCAAGGAGTGTACAGGGAGGGATCCATGGCTCCAGATATATATGTAGTAGAGGAATGCCTTGTCTGACATCAATGGGAGGGGAGGCCCTTGGTCTTGTGATGGTTTGATGCCCTAGGATAGGGAGATGCTGGATCAGTGGGGCAGGTGAAGATGGGTGGGTGGGAGAGCACCCTCATAGAGGAAAAGGGGAGGGGAGAGTGCAGATACAAGATGGTGGGTTTGTGCAGGGGTAAACTGGGAAGTGTGATATCATTTGAGATGTAAACAAATAGGATGATTCATAATAATATAAAAAAACGTCTACGGCCTTTAGCAGAAGGTAGAATAGAAGGTGGGACATTTGAGAAAGGAACTCTGGGAGTCAGGCACAGGGAAATTCGCCACCTGACACAGAGGAAATTGGACATATGAAACTGAGGAGAGTGTGGGGAGCACTTCTGGAGTTAGCTTCGGCTGACTTCTTGTATATAATTAATCAAAAAATGAGTTTGCAGACATCTGCCTTGGTTTGAGTTAAGATGTGTGTTATACCTGCTAAGTTCCTCTGCTTACACATATGTCCTTGAGAGACTACCCCTTGCCTGGAGGAAACAGGCAAGGGATAGTCTTTAGTCAAACAGATACTGTGTACCATAAACTTGCCATGTAAGGATTTGTAGTCATTGTTTATCTTCTTGGAATTGGTCATGCTTTGTGTTGCTTGCCTTTAAAAGACACTGAGAAAAATACACTTGCTGTTGGCATGGTATTGACCCGCAGACTTTCCATATCTGTGTCTTACATTTTCTTTCTCTGCTTTTCCTATAATCATCCTCTCTCTGAGTCTTGGTTCCAACTTTGAATGACTGCCTGGCTCCAGCAGAACGGTACCCAGCATGAGGCTTGACTACAGGCGCTACAGGTGACTTTGAATTTCTGACTCTCTCAACTCTATCTCCTGAGAACTGAGACCCCAGGTGTGCGCCACCACACTTGCCTCATAGAGTGGTTTGGTATAAGAGGGAGTCTGGCTTATTCCTCTTTCTTGCTTTCTTTTGGCCTTGTGAACACTTTCACATGTGCTCACAGTTAAGCTGTGAGATGGCTGAGCCACAACAGAACTGAAATTTCACGAGAGGTCCAGAACCATTCATCTCAGTCAGGACTTGCAGGAGTTTATGAAGTAAACATTGACTGTCTGAAGTTCTAAGTAGTAGAGAATAATTGGTTACTGAACAGCAGCTAGTTAATGTGAGAGGAAGGCTGTTTGTCTGTGGGAATTGTGTTTAGTGTGTGCCAGAGCTGCTGGCGCAATAGAATAGTGTGATGCAACCTCACCCTGTCACCCCTTCCACCCCTCCAATGTGACACACATCCATGAATATGCATGTGAAGACCAGAGGTCAGTTTTGAATATCTGCATCATTTGCCTTCCATCTTTTCCTCTTTTCTTTTTTCTATTCTTCTCTTCTCTTCACTTTCTTCCCTCCCCTGTCTTCCTTCTGAGACAGGGGCTTCCTGTGTACATAGGTCCTGGAACTCCCTATGTAGATCAGTTCTGACCTTGAACTTACAGAAATATACCTACCTAGTCTCCCAAGTGCCAGGATTAAATGCGCTTGTCAATACCTTATTTCTTGAGACAAGATCTCTCTCTGAACTTTTAGTGACTAATGAAGCCTGCCTAGACAATGGCTTCTTCCTGGGATCCTCCTGTTATAGCAGCTGACTTTTATATAGGTGCTGAGGTCATCAACTCAGTTCCTCAATCTTGTATGGCTTCTACTTTACTGACTGAGACATCTCCTTTTAACAGTACAGCCTCGGTACCATTAAAGGCTAGGTTATAATTTTACAGTGCTGTTTGCATAAGACACATACTAGTTGGTAATAGTTACTGAATTTATCAGAACCCACCAGACTTACTGTGCAAAGGAGCAATGAGTCCAGATAGTCAGCTCTTCTAGACTTGAACATGTTTACCTCTATTCCAGTCAAGTTGAACTCTACTGAGGTTTCTTATTACCTAATTTGGACTATATTTGTTAATAAATAAACTTCCCCAAAAGGGAATTGTATCATTCTAGCATGCTGTACTATTTTTAAAAGACTTTTATTTTTATTTGTGCATGCGTGCGCATACACACACACACACACACACACACATACACACACACACACACACACACACACCTGCAACAAATGCTTACAGATGCCTTCATAGGCCAAAAGAGAGCATTGGATCCCCTGGAGTTGAGGGTACAGGCCATTCAATTCAATGTGAGCTATCCAGTATAGGTACTGGAACAGAACTTGGGTCCTCTGCAAAAGCAGCACAAATTCTTAACCACTGCACCATTCTTCTTCCCATGTCATGTGATTTTGATTGTCAATAAAATAATTTTTATTCTGCACAATGGTAGCAGAGAGGATGATAGCAAGATCTGAAAAGGACTCTGAAGTTGCCACATTGGAGTGACAACATTTAATGACAAGATAGAATAAATGGATACATCAGTTAGGCAAAGAAAATGTTAAACCAAACCAAACAAGCAAACAACTCCCAACACAAAACATCCAGGAAATCTGGGACACTGTGAAAGGGCCAAGTCTAAGAATAGAGGAAAGAGAAGAAACCCAGGTCAAAGGCTTCTCATGATTTTCAACAAAATCACAGATGAAAATATATCTAACTTTAAAAAGTAATGCCTTTATAAGCACAAGAAGCAAACAGAACACCAAATAGATTGGAGCGGAAAATAAAGTCTCCTCACTACACAATAATTAGAACACTAAATGCACAGAACAAAGAAAGAATATTAAAATCTTCAAGGGAAAAAGAGTAAATAACATATAAAAGTAGACCTGTAGAATCGCAGACACTTCTTAATGGAGATTCTAAAAACCAGAAAGGCCAGGACAGATATGCTGCTGATTCTTAAAAACCACAGATGCCAACCCAGATGACTATATTCAACAAAACTTTCAATTACCATAGATGGAGAAAACAAAAATTCCATGCTAAAACCAAATTCAAGCAATATTAATATAGAAATCCGGCCCTATACAAGGCACTAGAAAGAAAAACTACAACTTAAGGAGGTCAATGACAAAACACTGTGGATAAATAATATCAGAAGACCAAAACCAAAGGAAGGAAAACACACAATCACCACCACCACCAACAACAACAACAAAATATCAGGAATCAATGATCCTTTGTCCATTGATTGCTCTCAATATCAATGGACTAAATTCCCCAGTAACAAGACACAGATTCAAACTAACAGAATGGATATGGAGACGGAATTCATCCTTCTGCTGCATTCAAGAAAAACACTTCAACATCAAAGATAGAAATCACCTCAGGGTAAAGATTTAGAAAAAGAAATTCCAAGCAAATGGACCTAGTAGCAAGCTGGTGTAGCCATTTAAAATATCTAACAAAATATACTTCAAACCAAAACTAATCATAAGAGACAGGGAAGGACCCTACATACTCATCAAAGGGAAAATTCACCAAGATGATGTTTCAATTCTTAACATCTATGTCCCAAACAAAAAGGCACACAACTTTATAAAAGAAACATTACTACAGATTAAATCACATACTGACCCTCACATACTGATAGTGGGTGACTTCAATATTATACTCTTACCAATAGACAGGATATGTAGGCAAAAACTAAACAGACAAATGCTAGATGTAAAAGACAGCACAAACAAAATGTACCTTACGGATGTTTATCAAACATTTAATCCAAGCAAAAAGAAATATACTTTGTTCTCTTTGCCTCATGGAACTTTCTCCAAAATGGCAACATACTTAGATGCAGAGTAAGTCTCAATATATAGAAAAAAACCTGAAATACCCTGCATTCTACCTGACTGCCATGGATTAAAGCTGGATATCACCAACAACAGAAACACAGAGAGCCTACAAACTAGTGGAAACTGAACAGTTCTCTACTTAGTGAAAAATAGGTCAAGACAAAAATTAAGAAATGAAAGCCTTTCCAGAATTGAATGAAAATGAATACATAACATACCCAAACTTATGAGACACAATAAGAGAAATATGAGAAAGCAGTTCTAATAGGTGGGTTCATAGTATTAAGTACCTACATTAAATAAAAAAAAAAAACTAGAAACATCTCATACTATCAACTTTATATCACACTTGAAAGCTCTAGAATGGTGGTTCTCAAATTTCCTAATTCTGAGACCCTTTAATACAGTTATGTTGTGGTGACCCCCAACTATTAAATTATTTTCCATAATACTTCATAACTATAATTGTGCTACTATTAAGAATTATGAAAGGGTTGTTCAATGCCCCAAAGATGTCATGACCTGCAGGTTGAGAACAAATGAAGAATTACATTCTAAATAAGTAGATGACAAGAAGTAATCAAACTCGGGGCTGAAATCAACAAAGAACAATACAAAGAATCAATTGGAAACAAAGGGTTAGTTTTTTGAAAAAAAATCAGTAATATTGACAAAACCATATCAAAATTAACTAAAAGGCAGAGAAAGAATCTCTAAATTAAGAAAATAAGAAATGAAAAGGGGGGGTACAGGTGTAACAAGAGACACTGCAGAAATTCAGAGAATTATAGGGATATACTTTAAAAGCCTGTACTCTACCAATTGGAAAATTTAAAGGATACAGAATTTTCTTGATTCATACAACTTACCAAAGTTAAATCAAAATCAGATAAGCCATTTTCACAGACTTATAACCCCTAAGGAAATAAAAGCAGCCACCAAAATCTCCCAACAAAATCTAAGTCTAGGGCTATATGGTTTTAGCACAGAATTCTACCAGACTTTCAGAGAACTAACAGCAATACTCTTCAAATTATTTGAAAAAAAAAAAAAACACCGTGCAATTTATTTTATAAAGCCATAGTTACTCTGATACCCAAGCCACATACATAAAAGAAAGATAATTACCGATCAATTTCTCTTATGAACACATGCAAAAAAAACTAACAATACTCATAAACTGAATACAAGAACATAGTTCATAACCTCTTTGGGGCACTGAATGACCCTTTCACAATTCTTAACAGCAGCAAAATTATAGTTATGAAGCATCACAGACAATAATTTTATAGTTCAGGGAATCACCATGATCAAGTAGGCTTCATCTCACAGGAACAGGGATGATTCAACAAACTAAAATCAATAAATGTAATCTACTATATAAACAAATTGAAAGAAAAAACCTACATGATCATCTTATCAGATGCAGAAAAAGCCTCTGAGAAAATTTAGCACCTCTTCATGGTAAAAGATCTGAAGAGATTAGGAATACAGGGACATATTAAATAACTTAAGATAATAAAGACAGTTTTTAGCAAGCCTATAGCCTGTAGCCAACATCAACTTAAGTGGAGAGAAACTCAAAACAATTCCACTAAAATCAGGAAAAGGACACTCTCCGTACCTATTCAATATACAACTTGAGATTCTCATAAGAGCAAAAAGACAACTAACAGAGATCAAGGGGATACAGTTGGAAAGGAAGAGATCAAAGAATCTTTATTTGCAGATAATACAGTCATAAACATAAGGAACCCTAATAAATCCACTGGAAAATTCCCACAGCTGATAAATTCTTTCAGCAAGCTGTACACAAAATTAACTTTAAAAAAAAAAAAAAATCAGTACTCCTCTTCTATGCAACTGGCAGCCAGAATGAAAAAGAAATCAAAGAAACAACATCTTTTACAATAGCTTCAAATAATATAAAATATCTCGAGTTACTCTAACCAAGCATGGATGGTAAAAACTTCAAGTCTTTGAAGAAAAAAATTGAAGAAAACATTAGAAAATGGAAAAGGAAGATCATCATTTTCTCTCCAGGGACTTTCTTTTTTGTTGATGTTGTTGTTGTTATTGTTGTTGGTTGGTTGGTTGTTTTGTTTTACAAAACAGGGTTTCTCTGTGTAGCCCTGGCTGTCCTGGAACTCACTCTGTAGCCCAGGCTGGCCTCAAACTCAGAAATCTGCCTGCCTCTGCTTCCCAAGTGCTGGAATTAAAGGCATGCGCCACCACTGCCTGGGATGCCCACCTAGCTCAGTAGAGCATGAGACTCTTAAACTCAGGATTGTGGGTTTGAGCCCCACGCTGGACTTTCTAAGGCAGGACCAGCCAGGCGGCACAGGCCACAGAAGCAGCAGAGAAGCTGGGACAGTGTTCTTCCTGTATTCATCTGCACCCAGGAGGGATGGCTTCCCGGCAGTCCTCTGTGTACAGGTCTAACCAGGAGAGAGCTGATCTCCCAGGAGTGCAGACACAGACTTATAGATCCACAGGAGGAACAAGCTCAAGCCAGAGACAGCAAGAACATCTAACACCAGAGATTACCAGATGGCTAAAGACAAATGCAAGAATCTTACCAAGAGAAACCAAGACTACTTAGCATCACCAGAACCCAGTACTCCTACCACAGCAAGTCCTGGATACCCCAACACATTGGAAAGGAAGAATCAGATTTAAAGTCATATCTCATGATGCTGATAGAGGAATTTTAAGAAGGGCATAAATAACTCCCTTAAAGAAATACAGGAGAACACAGGTAAACAGGTGCAAGCCCTTAAAAAGGAAACAAAAAAATTCCTTAAACAATTACAGGAGAACACAAGTAAACAAGTAGAAGCCCTTAAGAAGAAAACACAAAAATCTCTTAAAGAATTATGGTAAAACACAACCAAATAGGTGAAGGAATCAAACAAAACCATATAGGATCTAAAAATGGAATATAAATAATAAAGAAATCACAAAGGGAGAGACACTCTGGAGATAGAAAACCTAGGAAAGAGATCAAGAATCATAGACATAAGCATCGCCAACAGAATACAAGAGATAGAAGAGAGACTCTCAGGGACAGAAGACACCTTAGAAAACATTGACACAACAGTCAAAGAAAATGCAAACCACAAAAAGCTCCTAACCCAAAATATCCAGGAAATCCAGGATGCAATGAGAAGACCAACCTAAGGATAATAGGTATAGAAGAGAGTGAAGACTCCCAACGTAAAGGGCAGGTAAATGTCTTCAACAAAATTATAGAAGAAAACTTCCCTAACCTAAAGGAAGAGATGCCCATGAGCACACAAGAAGCCTACAGAACTCCAAATAGTTTGGAACAAAAAAGAAATTCCTCCTGTCACATAATAATCAAAACACCAAATGCATGAAACAAAGAAAGAATATTAAAAGCAGTGAGGAAAAGGGCCAATTAACATATAAAGGCAGGCCTATCAGAATTACACCAGAATTATCACCAGAGGCTATAAAAGCCAGAAGATCCTGGGTTGATGTCATACAGACCCTGCAAGAACACAAATGCCAGCCCAGGCTACTATACCCAGAAAAACTTTCAATTACCATAGATGGAAATACCAAAGTATTCCATGACAAAACCAAATTTACACAATATCTCTCAACAAATCCAGGCCTTCAAAGGATAATAAACGGAAAACTCCAACACAAGGAGGGGAACTATATCCTAGAAAAAGCAAGAAAGTAATCCTTCAACAAAACTAAAAGAAGATAGCACATGAACAGAATTCCAACTCTAACAACAACAACAACAAAAACAGGAAGTAACAATTACTTTTCCTTAAAATCTATTAATATCAATGGGCTCAGTTCCCCAAGAAAAAGACATAGACTAACAGACTAGTTATGTAAAAAGGACAGAACATTTTGTTCCATACAGGAAACCCATCTCAGTGACAAAGACAGACACTACCTCAGAGTAAAAGGATGGAAAACAATTTTCCAAGCTAATGGTCCCAAGAAACAAGTTAGAGTAACCATTCTAATATTGAATAAACTGGACTTTCAACCTAAAATGATCAAAAAGATAAGGAGGGACACTTCATACTCATCAAAGGTAAAATCTACCAAGATGAATTCTCAATTCTGAACCTCTGTGCTCCAAATGCAAGGGCATCTACATTCATAAAAGAAACTTTACTAAAGTTCAAAGCACACATTTCACCTCACACAATAATAGTGGGAGACTTCAACACCCCACTTTCTGCAATGGACAGATCATGGAAACAGAAACAAAACAGAGATACAGTGAAATTAACAGAAGTTATGAAATAAATGGATTTAACAAATATCTATAGAACATTTTATCCTAAAACAAAAGGATATACCATCTTCTCAGCACATCATGGTAACTTCTCCAAAATTGAGCATATAATTGGACACAAATCAGACTTCAGCAGATACAAGAAGATTGAAATAATTCCTTCCATTCTATCAGATCACAATGGACCTAGGTTGGTCCTCAATAACAACATAAACAATAGAAAGCCCACATACACATGGAAGCTGAACAACACTCTACTCAATGATAACTTGGTCAAAGGAGAAATAAAGAAAGAAATTAAAGACTTTTTAGTGAAAATGAAGCCACAACATACCCAATCTTATGGGACACAATGAAAGCAGTTGTAAGAGGAAAACTCATACCTCCGAGAGTCTCCAAAAAACTGGAGAGAGCATACACTAACAGTTTGACAGCACATCTGAAAGCTATAGAACAAAAAGAAGCAAATTCATCCAAGAGGAGTAGATGGCAGGAAATAATCAAACTCAGGGCTGAAATAAACCAAGTGGAAACAAAAAGAACTACACAAAAAATCAGCAAAACCAGGAGCTGGATCTTTGAGAAAATCAACAAAACAGATAACACCTTAGCCAGACTAACTAGAGGGCACAGAGACAGTATCCTAATTAACAAGATCAGAAATGTAAAGGGAGACATAACAACAGACACTGAGGAAATCCAAAAAATCATGAGATCCTGCTACAAAAGCCTATACTCAACAAAACTGGAAAACCTGGATGAAATGGACAATTTTCTAGACAGATACCAGGTACCGAATTTAAATCAAGATCAGATCAACGATCTAAACAGTCCCATGTCTGCTAATGAAATAGAAACAGTCATTAATAATCTCCCAATCAAAAAAAGTCCAGGACCAGATGGGTTTAGTGCAGAGTTTTTATCAGACCTTCAAAGAAAACCTAATACCAATATTCCTCAAACTATTCCACAAAATAGAAACAGAAGGTACTCTACCCAATTCGTTCTATAAAGCCACAATTACTCTGATACCTAAACCACAGAAATACCTAACAAGAAAGAAAACTTCAGCAGGGCAGTGGTGGCATACGCCTTTAATCCAAGCACTTGGGAGGCAGAGGTGGGCGGATTTCTGAGTTCGAGGCCAGCCTGGTCTACAAAGTGAGTTCCAGGACAGCCAGGGCTACACAGAGAAACCCTGTCTTGAAAAACCAAAAAAAAAAAAAAAAAAAAAAAAAAAAAAAAAAAAAAAAAAAAAAAAAAGAAAGAAAGAAAGAAAACTTCAGACCAATTTCCCTTATGAATACCAATACAAAAGTACTCAAAATTCTTTGAAACTGAATCCAAGAACACATCAAAACAATCATCAGTCATGATCAAATAGGTTTCATTCCAGGGATACAAGGATGGAAAATTCATCAAGGTAATCCACTATAGAAAGAAACTCAAAGAAAGAAAACCACATGAACATCTCATTAGATGCTGAGAAAGCATTTGACAAAATCCAACACTCCTTCATGATAAAAGTCTTAGAAAGATCAGGAATTCAAGGCCCATACCTAAACACAGTAAAAGCAATATACAGTAAACCAGTAGCCAACATCAAACTAAATGGAGAGATCTACAGATTCAATGCAATCCAAATCAAAATTCCAACTCAATTCTTCATAGAGTTAGAAAGAGCAATCTGCAAATTCCTCTTGAATAACAACAACAAAAAAAACTTCTGGTGGAATCACCATCCCTGACCTTAAGCTGAACTACAGAGCAATTATGATCAAAACTACATGGTATTGATACAGTGATCAATGGAATAGAATTGAAGACCCATAAATGAACCCACACACCTATGGTCACTTGATCTTTGAGAAAGGAGCTAAAACAATACAGTGGGGGAAAAACAGAATTTTCAATAACCACCAGGTGCTGGCTCAACTGGTGGTTAGCATGGGGAAGAATGCAAATCTATCCATTCTTATCTCCTTGAACAAAGCTCAAGTCCAAGTGGATCAAGGGCCTCCACACAAAACCAGATACACTGAAATTAATAGAAAAGACAGTGGGGAAGAGCCTTGAGCACATGGGCACAGGGGAAATTTTCCTGAAGAGAACACCAGTAGCTTATGCTCTAAGATCAAGAATTAATAAATGGGCTGCCAGGCAGTGGTGGTGCATGCCTTTAATCCCAGCACTTGGGAGGCAGAGGCAGGCGGATTTCAGAGTTTGAAGTCAGCCTGGTCTACAGAGTGAGTTCCAGGACAGCCAGGGCTACACAGAGAAACCCTGTCTTGAAAAAAAAGAAAAGAGGAAAAAAAAAAAAAGAAAATGAAAAATATCTCCTATTCTCAGGAATGACTAGGATTAACATAGTAAAAATGTTCATCCTACCAAAGACAATCTATGGATATGTAGGCTTAGATTTTTAAAACCTATTTTTAACAAGGATTTTTAAATGCTTTAACCACCCTCCCTTTAGCCCATCACCCACCAGAGGTAGTAAAAAGGAAAGGTTAATAGAGCAAAGGAGGAGGCTGACCTGTTTAGAAATAGTTCTTTGGGGCAAATCCAATTTGCATTGTGAGGATATCAGCATTTTAGTTTACATTGTTCGGCAGTGTCAGCTCAATCCAAAAGAAACCATGAGGCTCTGCCACTCACCTGAGTCTGTGGAAGCAGCAAGAAGCTGCTGGAACACCACTAGAAGTACTTTGGTGGAGTTTCTGTCTACAAAGTCTTGACAAACGACAAACCAGCAAAGAATGACAAGGCAAACCAGGACCATACAGAAAACCAGCATCAGCAAAGCCCAATAATGCCTAGCAGAGAATGGAAAGGCATACCAATACCACACCTAGCAGAGAATGGAAAGGCACACCAATACCACACCTAGCAGAGAATGGAAAGGCACACCAATACCACACCTAGCAGAGAATGGAAAGGCATACCAATACCACACCTAGCAGAGAATGGAAAGGCACACCAATACCACACCCAGCAGAGAATGGAAAGGCGTACCAATACCACACCCATCATCATCATTGCCTGTTGGGTTATATTTATATAACCAACATAACATCATGTTATGTTATGTTAGGTTAGGTTAGGTTAGGTTATGTTAGGTAAGGTTAGGTTAGGTTAGGTTACAATCTTTCCAAACATCATGTGTTCTCTCAGGTATCTCCTCAAGCAATATGCCCCTTTTCCATGCTGCTTTCAGAGAAACACCACATGTCTGTTCTCAGTAAAAAAAAAATCCTTTTGTAAAGCAGCTTCCAGAAAAACATTACTTGACACAACTGAGTCTCCAGAGAAACCAGAATATTTTATTTTATGTATATAATGCAATCCACATCAAAATTCCAAAACAATTCTTTCACAGATCTTGACAGAACAATTCTCAGCCTCATATGAAACAAAACAAAACAAAACAAAATGCACAGACACAGATGAATACAGACAGAAAGACAGACAGACAGGCAGGCAGGCAGGCAGGCAACACATACAGAGAATAGCTAAAACAATTCTGAATAATAAAAAAACTGCTAGAGGTCTCACCATTCCTAGTTCAAGTTGTACTACAAAACTATAGTTTTTAGCATTTTCACAAAAACAGACAGGCAGATCAATGGAATTGAACTGAAGACCAAGACAAATCTACAAACCCATGGACACTTGATTTTTTTTTTTTTTTTACAAAGAACCCAAAATTATACAATGGGAAAAATAAAGCATCTTCAACAAATGACACTGGAATAACTGGATGTCCATAGATAGAAGATGCAAATAAAGCCATCTCAACTCAAGTCCACGTGGATCAAAGACCTCAACATAAAGTATAACTTTAATTTTTCAAAGCCTACTTTTAATGATGGTTCTTTGGAGTAAATGCCATCTTTGTTGTCAGGAAATTAGCAGTTTCATTCACAGGCCAGCAACAGCAACTCGATCCACTTGAAAATATTTCATGGATATACCAGCAGTCCAATTCAATAGTATCAAGATAACAGAAGCAGTGGCATGAAGTGGCAGAGAAATCAGACCTCAGTTGAATCAACAGAAGTCAGCAGGAGGGATTGGGATCAGCAGAGGCACCAGGAGAAATTCTCTGCTGTGCCTCTTTCAGTGAAAGAAAGATCAGCAAAGATGCAAAATCAAGAAGTATTGCAGAGTTAGCTCTAACAGCAAATTCCTCTCACAATCTGTTGAATCCTTTTTATACTCCCTCCAAACATGACAAGTCCTCTACTGGTCTTGCTTCACCAGGTGACTTGCCTCAGCACATGAGTCTGTCTTAGCAAAACTCCATGTGAATCTATATCAGATGCAATAGAGCCATGTCTATCACCCAACACAAAACAACAGTCCGTTGAGTCTTTTTTTATACTCCCTCCAAACATGACGAGTCTTCTATGGGTCTTGCTTCACCAGGGGACTTGTATCAGCCGAAATCACTCTGTCAATCAGCTCCAGTCTTGGAAATAGCAAGAAGCAGCCAGCACACCACCAAATATTTTTTGGTGCATTTCTTTCTATGGAATCTCAACAAAAGGAGATCAACTACACAATGTAAGATGGACCAATATATGCATGTCTTTAGTAAAGAATCCTTCACCACATATTTGATTTAGCAGAACATCCTTTCACCTGTGTCTGCTTCAGTGAAACATTCATGAGTCTGCCTTAAAGAAACATTCTTTTGCCTGCATCTGCTTTCGGAAAACATTCCTTCATGTGTTTGTCACAGCTAAACACAATCTGGCACATCTGACTTTCCAAAGAACCCTTAAGTTTCCATTTGAATAAAGCCAGATACACTGAACCTGGTAGAAGAGAAAGCAGGGAATAGCCTTGAACACATTAACACAAGAGAAGACTTTCTGAATAGAACACTTTTGGCATAGGCATAAAGACCGACAATTAATAAATGGGACCTCATGAAGCTGCAAAGCTTCTGTAAGGCAAAGGACACCATCAATTCTACAAGCAGTAGGGATGGGAAAAGTTTTCTACCAGCTTCACATTTGATAGAGGACTATTAACATCAAAAAGCCAAACAATCCAATTAAAACTGGTGTGCACATCTAATGAGATAATTTGCAGTAAGAGAAACTCAAATGGCTGAGAAACACTTGAAAAAAATGTTCAAATATTTACTCATCAAGGAAATGCAAATCAAAACAACTTTGAGATTCCACCTCACAACTGCCTGAATGGGTAAAATCAGTAACACAAGTGACAGCTCATGCTGGCAAGGATATGGAGCAAGAAGAATACTCCTCCATTGTTGATGAGAGTCCAAACTAGTACAGCCACCTTGGAAGTCAATATGGTGGTTTCTCAAAAATGGGTATCAATCTACATCAAGACCTAGCTATACCACCCTTGGGCATATACCCAAAAGAATGCTCTACTTACCACTTGCTCAACCATGTTTGTTGCTACTCTGTTCATAATAACCAGAAATCGGAAACAACCTATATATCCCTCAACAACAACAACAAAAAAAAAATGGAGAAACAAAATGTGGTGCTTTTACACAGTGGAGTATTACTTAGCTGTTAAAAAAAAAGACATCATGAAATTTGCAGGCAAAGGATGGAACTAGAAAAAGTCATGGTTAACAAGGTAAACCAGACTCAGACAGATATTGTATGAATTTGCTTACATGTGGAACATAGCTGTTAATTAAATGATAATCAAGCTACAATCCATAGACCTAGGGAGTTTAAGTATAGAGGACAAACTAGGGGGAGGAAACACATGAATGTCATTGGGAAGGAAAAATAGAATAGATTTCATGGATAGACTGGAGATAGGGGAATAAGAACGGAATCAGATGGGAAGGGAGAGGGCAGATGGGACTGAGTGAACCAATGCAAAGAGATACAGCTAGAATTGAGGAGCATATGAGAAGTTGTATGGAAACCTAGTGTAGTGGAAACTTCCTAAAATATATATAGTTGATCTTAATGAAGTCTTCAATTAATGAGGGAGACAGACTTCCAACTGCCCATCCCTTGTCACTAAACAAAGCTTCCAATATCATGACTGTGTTACATCCATTGAGTTGTTGACCAAAGAGGTCCTATGAAAATCCCTAAACAACCCAATTTGTCGCCAAGATTGTAGGTTGATCTCCACCAACTGACATCAAGGCCCATTTGGTGAAGACAACACCCACACAACTCATTGAACATGGAGGAGCCGAGCTCATGCCTACACAGCATCTTCACCCCTACATTCTAGTGTTTCTGGTGTAGGAAGGTACTCTGAAAGCTACCAAAAGGAGGTAGAGGGAGAGAGGGATCTGGGAGGGAGAGAAGAGTTGTATCAACCCAGACATAAAACCTACATTGTTGTCCTTCCTGGCAAAATATGGTAGGACAATTGTACCACAAAGTTTGTAAGAGTAATCAACCAGTGACTGAGTTGACTTAAGGCCAACTTCATGAGACAGAACCCATATCCAACACGACTTGGGTGACCAAGAATCAAGTATCTCTGAGACCCAGGGTAAAACCAAACATGCCTGGTCTTTAAAAAATAGTGATGGGACTGGAGAGATGGCTCAGTGATTAAGAGAACTGATTGCTCTTCCAGATGTACTAACTTCAATTCTCAGCAACCACATGGTGGCTCACAACCATCTGTCCTCTTCTGGTGTGTGTGAATATAGCAACAGTGTACTCATATAAATAAAAAATAAATAAATCTTTTTTTAAGAAAAGAGAAACTTTTAAAAAGTAGTGATAAACACCTCCTTTCAAGTTCCTGATGCTCTGTACTTCTCCCCCCATCTCCTCCCATATCTGAACGGCCACCTTTTTTCCCTCCCCCTCCTCCCTCCCTCGCAGATCCCTCTCTCTCCCTCTACCTCCTGAGATTATTTTCTTCCCCCTTCTGAGTAGGGGCTGTGGAGGTATGTAGCAGTGGGGGAGGGGAAACTGGAGGGTAGTCACTAAAAAGTCCCTGATACAAAGGACCCAACAGAAAGAACGTTAGCAGAAATACCCAATAAAGGTGAGATAGAACTGTGGATAGACACAGCCCCCTGCTGAGGGATTGGGCCACCCACCCACCTCAAAAATAATAATCCAAAATTGCTCCTGTCTAAAGATAATAAAGGGACAAAGAGTGGAGCAGAGTTGAAGGAAAGGACATCCAGAGACTGCCCAACTTAAGAATGTATCCCTTCTGCAGACCACAAATCCAGAGACTATTACTGATGTCAAGAAGTGCTTGCAGATGGGAGCCTGGTATAGCTGTCCCCTGAGAGGCTCTGCCAGAGACTGACCAATACAGATGCAGATGCAAACATCAGACTGAGCACAGGGACCCCAATGGAGGAGTTGGCAAGGACTGAAGGAGCTGAAGGGATTTGCAACCCCATAAGAAGAACAACAATATCAACCAACCAGAGCACCCAAAGCTCCCAGGAACTAAACCACCAGCCAGAGTACACATGGTGGGACCCATGGCTCCATCTGGATATATAGGAGAAGATGGCCTTTTCAATGGGAGGGGAGCCCCTTGGTCCTGTGGAGACGCAATGACCCAGGGTAGGGGAAGGATAGGGTGCTTAGGTGAGAGTGGGAGGGCGGGTGGTGAAGCACCCTCATAGAGGTGGGTGGAGGGGATAAGGAGTTTGTGGAGGGGAAACTGGGAAGAGGAAACACTCCTTGGTTGGTGGTCTAGTGTTGCAGCATTTTCTCTGTCCAATCACAAAAGGGCAGTGACAGGCCTGTGATTGGACAGGAATAGAGAGGTGGAGCTAGAGTTGGAGGAGGAGAAAGGTCACAAACAGGAGAGGATTATTTATCATGGAGTCAGAGGATGATGAGGAGTCAGACCCCATGTGGTTATATAACCAAGCAAAGGTTTTTACAAAATAAATTAATTGAGTTAGAAGATTGTCTTTATTATTTGGTCCTGAAATTATTGTATTGGCATCTTGTAAATTGTAATCTTATTATTATATAAATCTGATTGGCTATTAAGGCCTTAAGAGTTATGCTTTACTTACTGGGTCTTAGGCGCTATTTAGATGAATGATTGTCGGGGTGTGTAAAGAATTGCATGTGAGCGAGATGTGGTAAATAGCTGGGAGAAAATCACAAGAGCCCTCCAGGACATAGTGATGCCAGGACTGCACCAGCTCAAGAACATGGCCCTGTGGGAAATGGAGTTTGCGGGTAGAATTCATTTTTTATAATTCCCGGAACGGTCTAGTCTCTGGGAGCACTGGGTGGTCCAGCCAGCTGATGTTGTTCTTCCTATGGGGTTGCAATCCCCCCACTCCTCTAGTCCTTCTGCCAGCTCCCCCACCAGGGTCCCTGAGCTCAGTCTGATGGTTGGCTCTAAGCATTGGTCAGTTGCTGTCTGGACCTCCCAAGGAACAGACACACCAGGTTCCTATCAGCAAGCAGCTCTCGACCATACCAACAGTATAGGTCAAGACACAGTGCAGGTCAGACAACAGTTGTTGTCTACAGACAGAATGGATCGCCTGGTGGGGTAGTCCCCGGATGGCACTTCCTTCAGGCTCTGCTCCATTATTTGTCCATGTTCTTCCTTTGGACAGAAATATTTCTTGGTTAAAAACTTTGAGATGGGTGGGTACCCCTATCCCTTTACAGGGGGTGGTTCCAATCTGCTGGAAGTGGTCTCTCCAGGTTCTCTCCCCCCCTTCTCTACGCATTTTGGCTAAAGCCATCCCCATTGGGTTCTGGGAGCCTCTAGTTTCCCTGGTGTCTGGGACCCTCCACTGGCTCTATACATCGTTCCTCATCACCACCCCCCCCCACTGCATATTTAATTTCCTGACCCTCTGTACCTCTCTCCTATCCTTTCCAGTACCTGATACTGTACCTTTATTGTATCCCCCTCCTCTCTCCCTCTCAGGTCCTCCTCTTCCTCCACCTCCCTCAATGTTTCTGTTTCCCCTCAATTCGAGACTGAAGAATCCACACCCTGGTCTTCCTTCCTTCTAAACTCCATATGGAGTTGAACCATGGGAATTATGAGCTTTTGGGCTAATATCTACTTATCAGTGAGTACATGCCATGTGTGTTATTTTGTGTCTGGGTTACCTCACTTAGGATGATATTTTCTTTTTTCTTTTTTTTTTAAACAAAGACACAGGCAGCATGAACTTTATTGGAGATCCTGTCTTTTTTATTTTTTAAAGATTTATTTATTATCATACATAAATACACTGTAGTTGTCTTCAGACACATCAGAAGAAGGTATCAGATCTCATTACAGATGGTTGTGAGCCACCATGTGGTTGCTGAGATTTGAACTCCGGACCTTCAGAAGAGCAGTCAGTGCTCTTACCCACTGAGCCATCTCACCAGCCCAGGATGATATTTTCTAGTTCCATCCATTTGCCTGTGAATTTCATGAAGTCAATTTTTTTAAGTACTCCATGGCTGAGTAGTACTCCATTGTGTAAATGTACCACATATTCTGTATCCATTCTTCTTTTGAGGGACATCAGGGTTTTTATCCAGCTTCTGGCTACTATAAAGTTGCTATGAACATAGTGGAACAAGTGTCCTTGTTATATGTTGGAGCATATTTGAGGTATATGCCCAGGAGTGGTATAGCTGGGTCCTTAGGTAGTACTATCTCCAATTTTCTCAGGAATTACCAGACTGATATCCAGAGTGGTTGTACCAACTTGCAATCCCATCAACAATGGAAGAGTGTTCCTCTTTCTCCACATCTTCTCCAACATCTGCTGTCACCTACATTTTTGATCTCAGCCATTCTGATTGGTGTGAGATGGAATCCCAGGCCATTTGATTTGCATTTCCCTGATGACTAAGGATGTTGAACATTTCTTTAAGTACCTCTCAGCCTTTCAAGATTCCTTGGTTGAGAATTCTCTGTTTTCCTCTGTTCTCCACTTTTAAATTTTTTTTTCAAAAATATTTCATTTAATTTTAGAATTTCAAGAAGCTTAAATATTAGAAGGGCTCTTAGAAGGGACCAAATTTGTCAGGTGATGGTGGTGCACATGCCTTTAAACCAGAATTCCAGAGGCAAAGGCAGACTGACCTCTTTGAGTTCGAGGCCAACCTGGCCTAAAGAGCTAGTTCCATGTCAGCCAAGGCTCTATTACACAGAGGAACCATGTCTTGAAAGAACAATAACGGCCTAGATCCGATCCTCTGCCACAGGGTTCTGTACCCAGGTGCCACCAGGAGAGAGCTAGCCTCCCAGGACTGCAGATAGGCCTATGAGCACAAGTAGGACCACCACTGCTACTCAGAGGAACCTGCCCAGAACCCTCAGGACACAGGAACCCAGGGGCAGCCTGAGACAGGAGCCTTCCTGTCCCAGCTCTGTGCCTAGAGAGCTAGTTCCACTACAGCCAAGGCTCTATTATACTGAGGAACCACGTCATGAAAGAACAGTAACAGCCTGGAGCTCATCCTGTGCCACAGAGCTACATACACAAATACTGCCAGGAGAGAGCTGGTCTCCCAGGAGAGCCTACACACCTGCAAGCACAAGTAAGACCACCACTTGTGCTCAAATTCCTGTCCTAAGAGGGGCCCTCCCAGAGCCATCAGGACACAGGAACCAAGGAACAGGCAGGGATAGGATCCTTCCGATTTCTGTCTGCACCCCGGAGCTGACCCTGTGCCAGGGCTCTCCATACCCAAATTCCTCCCAGAGAGAACTGGTCCCCCAGGAGTACTGACACACAGACTTACAGGAGGGACAAGCCACAGTCAGAGACAGCAAGACCATCTAACACCAGAGTTAGCCAGATGGCGAGAGGCAAGGGCAAGATCATAAGCAACAGAAACCAAGACTACTTGGCATCATCAGAACCCAGTTGTCCCACCACAGTAAGCCCTGGATACCCCAACACAATTGAAAAGCAAGACTCTCATTTAAAATCACATCTCTGATGGTGATAGAGGACTTTAAGAAGGACATAAATAACTCCCTTAAAGAAATACAATAGAACACAGGTAAACAG
>NW_022196894.1:127848-128707 GCF_008632895.1 Mastomys coucha
GGCAGGGCCCGGTGGCCTGCGTGGGAAAGTAACTCACCCTGGATCCAGGGGTTTGGGGGGCAGTAGCCTGGTAAGTATTAGGAGTGAAAGTTACCTCCGAGGGTAGGGCGCCCAGTGGGAGAATGTCCTAATGCGTATGTCAAGGGAGTCTGTACTCCATCAATTCCAGGGAAGGTTGGCCAGACCTTATCTGGAAATCTGGAGGTCTTGCCCTTGACTGATCCTATTAATTAATATGTCTGTGTCTGTGCGGCTGGTTATGAGCAATCTGGTAAATGGAAAAAACACGGAACTGAATGGTGCCTGAGTGGGGTACGGCTCACGTGGTTATGTCTCACGTTGTCTGGTGAGCAGCTGCCAGGTGAGGGGGCTGTGAAGTCACATACCTATACCGCCTGGTTGGCAGTGCTGGGACTGCTCTCTCGCTCCCTTTGGTCTCTGCACGGAGTGGGAAGTGTCGATAGCAGCCATTGCAGCCTGCAGCGGTGATGGGAGTGTTCTCCGCGTGGGGCGGAGTAGTGGCGGCAGCGGTGGGCAGCGGCCGCTTCTCCACGAAGGGCGGAGTGGTGGCGGTGGCGGTGGTCTCAGCGGCTGCTCCATGCGGCAGCGGCAGCGGCGGCGGTGGTGGCAGCGGTAGCAGTGATGGAACCTGGCGGAGGCGGCGGTCTCAGTGGCCGCAAACCGCCATGCTCCCGGGGTCTCGGCACCAAATGTTGGGGTTTGGGTCGCGGCGGAGTCTGCAGACACCAGGCACAAACAGCTCCACGTGTAAGAGGTTTAATTAAGGGGGAGTGGGGACCGCGTCGCAGGAAGAGGGGGGAGAGAAGAAAAGAGAGATGGAGGAGAGTACTCATATATA
>NW_022196894.1:128717-160466 GCF_008632895.1 Mastomys coucha
CAGGTCTGTGGACCCGCCCATATCTGCCGCCGTTTCTGGATGCTAACATCCACTTATACACAAAAGTTCACTATACAGAACTTAAGTGAGTGAACAGTAGAAAACATGTGTTATTGTGTTTTGTTTTGTTTTTTTTAAAGGCCAGACATAATTCCAGTGCTGGTGAAGTAGAAATTGGGGGACTCCCTGGAGCTTGTAGACCCACCAGACTACTCTACTTGACCACTTTCAGGCTCCTGAGAGACCCTAGTTGGTATTGTTTGTTTGTTTGTTTGTTTGTTTGTTTGTTTGAAGGAAGGTGTTATGACCTAGGCAACAGTAAAGTCACAGTTTGTGACAGCTCTCACATGAGAGATGTAGTGGGCAGTGGGTACACAAAGGCTGCCTCTGGGTGGGGTGGAGGGAAAGAGAGCAGGGGGAGGAGGGACTAGCCTTTTATACGGGCGTGTTGTACATGCACAGGAGAGGATATGTGACTGGTGGTGATAGTGGGAATGTGTCCCAGCTTGTCATCTAGTGATGACTTACCTTGCTGTTGCTGGGTCCCTGTGGCAGGTGGTGGAGTCGCCTGGTTGCTAACATTCCTCCATTTTGTATATTATAAAAAGGAGGAACTAGAAAAGAGTGACACTGAGGCAAGAAGGAGGGCATCCTGCTGTTTAAACCACTTCCTGCTGTCTGGGGGTGTTGTCATCTTCAGAGCACTGTTGATCCTCGCCATGAGGGCACACCAGTAGTAGTGAGCCTCAGGCTCTGTGGCTAGTAGGTTGGTGGCCCTGTAACAGTAACTGATTAGTTGTTTGACTAGAGATTTTTTTTAATTTGTCATTGGAAAAATGCAGAGAAGAAATTGATAAGGCAAGGTGTAATTGGTAAAAGCAGAAAAATGAGAAGGAATGGGGTCATGAAGGGCAATATCCATTTCCATATGGGGTTTTTCAAAAACCCAGGATTGGAGGCATTGAGTTGTCCCTTACATTTCTGGAAGTCTGTTTGAAATTGTTGAATTTTGTCTTTTACTATACCTGATTTGTTGACATAGAAGCAGCATTCCTCTTGGAATGCCCACCTTTTTCAGCCATAAGAATATCTAGTCCCCATTGTTTTTGAAGTACCATTATAGCCAGGTGTCAGTTTGTCCTTGAAGAATGAACAATGTTTGGACCACCTGCTGGAGGTCCTGGGTAAACTGGGAAGAAAACTGACGATGCAAGGTTAAGGAGGTGGCCAGTCCTGCTGTCCTGATGGTGACACCCAGTTATTCCTGTGACAGCCAGGAGGGGCAAGATTTGACCTGCCCTTTTATTATGTCAGGCAGCTATTGAGTCCACAATGGGAATCAGTAGGGGCTCTACTCCATGTATCACCCCCAATTTGGGGAAGAGAAATACTAGAGTACAAACTCCTAACCAACTGGCAGGTAGGTGATGGTTGACCTGAGTACCAGAAAGAATCGAGGTGTACAGACTAGAGCATTGGGGTAGAGATGAGGTATCAGGGGGTTATGGCTTGGGTGCAATCTAGGGGATTTAACACCCCTACAGAATGTGTCCCAGATGCCTTAAAACAGTTTCCTGGGGACTGGAAAGATGGCTCAGCACTTAAGAGCACTGACTGCTCTTACAGAGGTCCTGAGTTCAGTTCCCAGTAACCACATGGTAGCTCACAACCATCTGTAATGGGATCCAATGCCTTCTTCTGATGTGTTTGAAGAGAGTGACAGTGTACTCATCTATATAAAATAAATTTTTAAAAATTTACATAATAAGACCAGTTTACCATACTAAAAAGGGTGATATGAAAAACATAGGAAGTTATGGCAACACAGGGCTCAGGGCAGTTGATAAATGGCAAGGTAAGGTTATTTGACAGGATGGTCACAGAAGCTATAAGCAGCAATTATGACCTAGTACCAGGAGGAACACACAGCCAGCAATCTCCAAAGCAGACAGATTGGGTGAAATTAAGGAGCCAGTAGGTCAAGGTCAGAGTCTGAAGCAGGAGATGAAATGACAGGTTCGTATTATTTAGGAGAGGGGATGTCAAAGAGGCAATGACCTTAGAGGAGTGGTTAGTTACCCCTTGTACTAACCCTTAGAGATGTAACCTTAGAGATGTATCCTATCTCTAAGGGTTGGGTACCCAGGACATTATTTTCTCTGGATATCAATTGTGCTTACTGGAAGTCTGGAGTTGGAATGACCATAGAGTTTAACAGTGGTACTCATTTCTCACCTGCATTTCCATGCATTAGATAGAGAGGTGGCACGTTCTGTCTCATAGAGAGAAGAGGGAATCAGAATGAGATTTTAAGAATAGCAAATGGGGCTGGAGAGATGGCTCAGTGGGTAAGAGCACTGACTGCTCTTCCAAAGGTCCTGAATTCAAATCCCAGCAACCACATGGTAGCTCACAATCACCCATAATGAGATCTGACACCCTCTTCTGGTGCATCTGAAGACAACTACAGTGTACTTATGTATAATAATAAATAAAGCTTGTTTTTGGTTTTGGTTTTTGGTTTTGTTTTTTTGGGTTTTTTTTTTTTTTTTTTTTTTTTTTTTTTTTTTTTTTTTTTTTTTTTTTGGTTTTTCAAGACAGGGTTTCTCTGTGTAGCCTTGGCTGTCCTGGAACTCACTCTGTAGACCAGGCTAACCTCGAACTCAGAAATCTGCCTGCCTCTGCCTCCCAAGTGCTGGAATTAAAGGCATGCGCTACCACCACCCAGCTATAAATAAATCTTTTTAAAAATGCATAGCTTAAAAAAATGCATAGCTTATAATTTTGCTGAGCAGTGGTGGCACATGCCTTTAATCCCAACACTTGGGAGGCAGAGCCAGGCAGATTTCTGAGTTTGTGGTCAGCCTGGTCTACAGAGTGAGTTCCAGGACAGCCAGGGCTATACAGAGAAACCCTGTCTTGGGGAAAAAAAAAAAGGCAAATGGCACTGGCAAGTAGTATGGGCAGTTTCCATGTATATCTGGCCATTCCGTACAATAACTTCTGTCTGGTCAAAGAGGAAGCTGACAAAAAGTTATTAAATGAAAGAGGAGGGGTAGGTATAGATACAGACATAGGTGTGATGAGAATATCCTGACAGCCTTCTAGGGAACAATTTCCCGATCCTATTTGAAGGGGCTGTTAAGTGAGGGTTTCTTGGACCTCAAATCTCCATGTGTAAGAGTTACCCTGGTCAAATAGGAGGGAGAGGAGGAAACATCTCCATCCAGTCCAGCACAGCTGGGGAAGTGCAGCCGCTTCCTCCTGGAACCAGGGACAAGTTGGTTGATCTCAGTGTTCTTGAGGTCCAGGATTGAGAAATGAGGGTGTCCCTGGGAGGGAGGGGTAGTGGGAAGGACTGTGTAAGGCTTAGCTATGACAGGGTAGAAGGGACCACAGCAGAGCTGATGAGGTGATAATCTTCAACCAGGCAGAGGTTCCTGGACTTCTTAACTGCAAGTGTACTGGTGTCAAGGGGGGAAGATGTAGGGTGAAGGAACTTAGGAGGTCTGAGATAATAGGCTCCCCTGAGACTCTGGAAAGAAAGAGGGCACTGACCTTTAGTAATTACTAGGTCAGGTCACCTGGTCAGCCTCCCAGGTGAACCCCCTCCCAGGGGGCTGGGGAGGGGTTCACCCCTGGGAGGCTGGGGAAGGAAATGACATGTTGCCACCAGTAGGTCAGGTGGCTAAGAGAGGGAGGATAAAGGCTGCTGACAACCTTGGGGGTAAGGTGAATGGGGCAGGAGCAAAGGAAATAGAGGCTCCTGCTTTGGCTAGAAGATCCCTTCTCAATAAGGGATGGGACAGGTTGGCACCACCAGAAAAGAATGGGTGAGTGAACACCCCGAAGATGCAACGAGTACTGGGGTCTAGTGAGGTTGGTCCCCTTACCCTGATAACAGAGAAATTAGGAGAGTGGGTCCCCAGAACTCTATCAGGTGGCCCCAGTGTCTAGAAAGAAGAATATGGGTCACTCTAATACTGTATCGAAGCTCTCTGTTAGAGATGACAGTGATCAGGCCAAGGAGGTCAGCGGAAGGGCAATCTGGGAGTGATGTCCCTGTGCCAAGAGGGACAAGAGGACAACTAGCAGCACTTTGGACATGGCCAGGGTGGCTTGCAGGGGTTTGGGCAGGCCCAGGCCCAATGATCCTCCAGACCATATCTGAATCAGGGACCAGGTCCTGGAGCCTTTGGAGGCAAGGGAGCCTGGACAGTTGCCAAAGCTGGTGGAACAGCCTTCACCAGCATTTGGTAATTTTGCTTGCGGGCTTTTTCATTTCCCCACAGTATACCTTAAAGACCAGCGCTAAGACTTCTGCTTGTGGGACTTAGGGATCTTCTCTCTGAGCACTTAAGCTTGGCCCTAATGTCAGGGAAACTCTGGGAAAAGAAATAGAGCATGAGGAGCTGTTTACCTTCTGGGTTTTCAGGGTCTAGATTGGTATACTGTAAGGGAGCCTTTGTGAGGCATTCTAGGAATTGAGATCGGTTCTCATGTTTGTTCTGGATGACATCTTGGAGTTTCTTATAGTTACTGGTTTAAGGGCGGCCTTACAGAGACCAGCTGGGAGACAAGCTGTAAACTGATCTCTAGCTAGAATATTTCCCTGCCTTGGGTTTTGCAGTTCCATTGGGGATCCTGGTAGGGGACCACCTCAGCCCTGCTGCATTAATTTGGTGGATTTCATCTGCATGTGCTGCAGCCTGTTCCCAAATTTGCCTGCGCTCCTTGAGAAGTAGATTGTTAGTTAGAATTATACATATGTCATGGAAGGTGAGACTATAGCATTGAGTAATATGTTGAAATTATTTAATGAAATTTGAGGTGCTAGATGTACAGGACCCCATGGGTTTTTGGGGGGAGTTGTTGTTGTTTACTATTTGTGAAAGTTTACTTAATAAAAAGGGGACATGTACTTTGACCAGGCCATCCACCTGGCAACTCTTGCAAAGAGAGAACTGGGTTTGGCTGGGTGGGGAAGACAGAGGGTGTACCACTGAGTAGTGGCGGGGGACTGAAGGCTGCTGGTGGGGTGAAAGTGGGTGCCTGAGTGGGACAGTTAGACTGGCCTGTTGCTGGAGAGGAAGAAGAGGAGGCTAAAGAAGCCAGAAGAGGAGAGGGAGCTGAGGGTTGGGTCCAGTGAGGGGAGTGGTCTCATTAGCAGGATCAAGAGTTGTGGAGGTTTCTTCTGGTTGAGATTTCATAGCTAGGAGGAGCTGAGTCAGGGAACAGGAAGAACAGAGGAAAGGCTTAGAGCAAAGATAAGAGAAAGCCTGGACATAGGGAACCTCCTTCCATTTACCCAAATGCTGGCAGTAGTTATAAAGGTCTCCTATTACTTAGGGATCTAAAGTGCCATTAGGTAGCCATTTAGATTGGTTACCTAAGGGGTGTTGAGGCCAAGTCTGCTTGCAAAGTTTAGAAACCTTTAAGTCGGGCACTATGTGTAGAGGTCTGAGAGGTGGGGGGACCTTGTATAAGGGAAAGTAGCCCAGCCCAGGGAAGGATATGTGACTGGTAGTAACAGTGGGAATGTGTCCCATCTTGGCAGCTAGTAATGGCATATCCTGCTGTGGCTGGGTCCCTGTGGCCTAGGGATAGAAATGCCTAGTTCCTAATAGATGACATCTGAGGAGTAGCCTAAGGTTGATGGCTACTCTCCAATGTGCTATATACACCCACATTCACACACATGGGAACAACCACACATGCAAACAGGCACACACACAAAAGTAATATTTTTATCCAGTAAAATGTGCACAGCCTGCCTTCATAGCTATGTTTAAATCATTATATGTTAATGTAATATGATATAATACAACAAATAGAGTGAACTAAAAGACAAGTTGCAAAATAGTATTTTATAATGATAAGAATAGCAGCAGACTGCCTGAAAGGAAGCTGATGCATAATTCCCTTTGGGTATGAGACTGATTAGACTGTAAGGGTCACTAGACCATGATTGGACCTGAAGATGGGTGGGAAGAGCATTGGACATACAATACATGATATGGAGAGCTAAATGTGGTGGTTCTTTTAAAGGCATCAACTTTTAAACCCAGGAAGGTGCTTCACTAAGAGTTAGAACAAAAGAGGCAGGGAGAGTGCTCTCCATTTGGAGTCTGCTCATATTTCTTTTCTGTAGGTTTTATGTGTCCTCAAGGCCAGGGCAGACAGAATGACGGGTATATTCTTCTCTGGAGAGGAAACATGAAATGGTATCCTGTCTCAAGAACATCCGAGAGTAATAATTCTTGCTGTACAATGCAAGAGCTATGCACTTCCTCTTCTAACCACCACTGTATGTCATTATGGACGGTCCCTCCACCTTTGATTGACAGTATTCTAGTACCTCTGCTAGGGTTTGGTGTGCTTCTTGCATACTGTATTGGCTAATATTGTCAACTTTTCGGGATTTAAAATCATGCCTGGGACAAGCCTCTGTGCATGTGTGTGAGAGTGTATCTTGAGTGGGTTAACTAAGGTGGGAAGACCCACCCTATAAATGTGAGTGGCAACATTCCCTAGGTCAAGTCCTGGGTGGCATAGTGAATGAGGAAGATGGGCTTTTGAAGTTCATCACTCTCTGCCTTTTGATGGCGGATGTAAGGTGACCATCTGCTTCAAGTGCCTGCCTCCATTGTGGCTGCTCTGCCAGGATTCACTAAACCCTTGAACTATGAATCAAAATAAATGCTTCCTTCCCCAAGTGCTTTTATCACAGTATTTTACTACAGCAGTAGTAGTACTAAATAATACAAGTACCAGTATTATTTTCTTTCTTTTTGTGTGGAGGCTGGACCACAGTCAGAGTAACCTGAAATTCATCAGGCTAGACCCAAACTCACAGGTACCACCCTGCCTCAGCCTCCCAGGTTCTGAGGTGTACACCATCACACCCAGCCTAATATTATTTTCCTATTCGTCACATCCCTTATGCCAGCTGACACTTTGTTGATGACTTCTGAATGCATGAGTATGAGACATAAGACCAGGAGCCAGAATGTTGGCACAGTGTTGGGCACTTGGTGAAGTATCTGGTCACAGATGGGACTGATGGTTCAGAAGAGCTATGTTCTTCATCACATGCCCCAGGGTTAAAAGCTGGTTGATGGGACTTGGAGGGGAGAAGCCATGTATATGTCATATGGCTCCTAGCTGTGTAGCCTTGGAAGCTGCCCGCCAGCTTGGAAGCACCCTCATTCACAGGCTGGAGAATAGAGCCTTCCTGCTGTGTTGCTATAATTACCACCCAGGAGCCATTCTCTGCAAGTATATTTTCCTTCCTGCTCTCCAGTGCTTTGCATGTTCCCGGGACCTGAACTGTCTTGTCTCCAAACTCCACCTCCCAGTGATGGCAGCTGAAGTCAAAGCTAGGAGTCCCCACGGTGAGGATGTAACTTTAGAACCTCTGGAGACTGTCAGGCAGCAGGTACAACTTGTTTCCAAATCTCGCACTCTTCATAGCAGCAAGAGGATGAGGTTGGGGTGAGCAGCTGCTGGGTCCGAATCACTGTAACTGCAGGAAGAAGAATACCTAGCTGGGAGTGCGCCACCTGCCGGCTTCTCCCAAGGTGCTCCCAGTCTAAGGAAGAGGGAATTCAGAGAGACTGTGGTAGAGGATAGGAACAAACAGGGACCCGGTGTGCCAAGGCCACTACTTGCCTTGATTTAGGCATTTACCAGCATGTTCTTAAGCGCCAGTCAGTTCTGGACTACAGAGGGGGGAAAAGAAAGATTGAATAAAGCTTTAAGTATACCCATTCAGGGGGTCTGAATTACATTCTCCCCACAAGGAAAGATACGGGCTCTGCATCCTATGTCATCCAAGGCCTCCCAGGCACCCTGAACACTGAAGCCATTAGCTCAATCAACAAGGCAGACACAGAGGGACTAAGCAGAGCTCTGGGGCCTTTTATGACCTGTTTTGTACTTCTGTTCTTCTGTTTTGTGTTTTTCTCCCTCTGCTAAATGATCCCCCAGGGCAACAGATAAAGGATAATTACAAAAAACCTTGCTAAGCTTGTTACCACCATACTTACGAATGAAGGTTTCCATTTCAGGAAAGATTTAAATTTTCTTTTGCTGTTCCGAGAATGGACCTCACATAGCTCAGGTGTGTCTTGAGCTGGCTGAGGATGAAGGTAATCTTGAGGCTCTGATCCTCCAGCTTCCAGTTCTGGGTAAAGTACTACTACATCACAGTCCTGTGTGTGTGCACCATCACACTTTAGGTGAACGGTGGGGATCAAGCCCTGGGCCTGTGTGGTGCTAGGCTGGCACCCTTCCCATTTTGCTACATCTGAATCACTGAATGCCATTTCGGATGTCAGAGTTTCTAAAATGGAGGAAGGAGAACAGAAGAAACTGAGTTAGCTGGATGAGTTAGATCAGAAAGAAGCTGGAGGCAGGGTCCTAAAGGCTTTGCTGGGTGGGGAAGTGAAGGGACGGGCTCTGAGCTGCCTGAAGCCCAGGGATGAGCAAGGACTTGCCATCTCCATCCAGGCTCACTGACCTGAGAAATGCTGCATATTCTTCTCCACAGACTTTGACTTCTGGTAGAGCAGGTGGAGCTTTTCTTTAACACATGGAGGAGTGCTCAGCAGCTCAGAGGCAGTCATCGTCTTAGCCCTAGAGAAGACAAGAGCAAGATTTCATCTGAAGCCCCATGAGGTGACAGACCATCCCAGTTCAGGTGATGTAAAGAAGTCTTTCCTAAGCTCAAAGATCCGACACCGGTCCTCAACTTCAGCTGCACATCAGCATCTCTGAACTACTGTTATAAGAATCACAATGAGTTTAAATGGCAGCCTTAAAACTTGCTATCAAAGTTGTCTGTGTCAAATTAATTCTATTCTACTATTTCTATTGAAAGGAAAGAAAAACAACTAAATGCTACTTCACTCTTATTAGAATGGCCATTATAACAGCAATAAAAAATGATAAGACAAAATTATAAGTTGATAACAAAGAAGTGAAGAGATCAGCCCTGTGGGAGGGGATGTAAAATGATGCACATACCATAGAAAATAGTATGCATGTTCCTTGAAATTTCTAAATAGGATGAAAATACAGTAGGTATAAAATCTGAGAAGTTGGAAGCCGAGTCTCCAGCAGCATTTGTACCGTACTCATAACAGCACCGTCCCCAAGACCCCAGCGGTAGAAACAGCCCAAATGTCCATCATCAAGCAAAAACTATGTGACACCCACAGACACAAGGGGATCACTGCAAAAACCATGTGATACCCACAGACACAAGGGGACCACTGCAAAAGCTGTGTGATACCCACAGACACAAGGGGACCACTGCAAAAACTATGTGACACCCACAGACACAAGGGGACCACTGCAAAAACCATGTGATACCCACAGACACAAGGGGACCACTGCAAAAACTATGTGACACCCACAGACACAAGGGGACCACTGCAAAAGCTGTGTGATACCCACAGACACAAGGGATCACTTGGCAATTAAATGGAGTGGGATTCTGATACAGCTACAACACGAAGGAGCTAGAAAATGTGCAGAGAGAAAGTAAGTCAAAAGCTAAAGGACAGACATTGTGTGATTCTGATAAGATGGGGTATTTAGAACAGTCAGACTAATAAACCTGGAAAACAGACTGGCGTGTGCCAGGCAAAAGGGGAGGGAGGATGAGGAATCAGTGTTTAATGATACAGAGTTCCTATGTGAGAAGACAAAAGGGTTCTGAAGTTAGATCATGCAAACAGGTGCACAGCAATGTAGATGTATTAACATTAGTGCATTTCAGGCATAAAATAACAGATTTTATGATATTCATATTTTAATGGAAAAATAACTTAAAAACCCACTAACCCCCAATGCCCAACCTCAAAACTAAGATTTAGTTGGTGTGGCTATGGCTTGGAAACCAGGATTTTGTAAAGTTCCTAAGCAACGCTGAGATGTAGCCTCTTCTGACTCAACTCTCTTCCCTGCCTGCTGGGCTTAACCCACCTTCAAATTTATCCCCAATGACACCCCCTCCCACGCCCCCGTCCCAAAGTCTCTGAGACCAGAGGCAGTTCTGGGAACCCTGTCATAAAACAAATGACATCCTTTCGAGAGTTTCCTTGGGGAAGGACCACTTGGATTCGGAGGGCCTGGGATAAATCCCTTCTTCTCAGTAGTCCATCCCTGCCCTCCCACTCCAAGCTGGTCAGACTCCCATTTTGTTCTTCCCACTCAAATCCAGGAATGATGGTCTCAGGAAGCCTCAGGAAACAGGCATCCTAGATTACAGACCCAGCTCCTTCCTAGGACTGTCTCATCAAACACTTCCTGCAAGACACCCAAGGGGACACCATGGGATCTCTCCATACCTGTACAAGGTGATTCCAATGTCCTAGGAGAGAAAAGAGAGAAGCTCTCTATTAACAGTTTCCAAGAGTTGTGACTCCCCAGGAGCAAGCTGCTCCTTGACTACCAGTCCTATGGTGCCAGTAAATAAGATTGTTTCTCCTTCGTGGTAGTCCTAGTCACAAGGATGGAGGCCTTGCCCGAGCCCACAGTGCAACCACCCTCAAGTTCTCCTGGTCTTCTCTTGGGTAATGCCTAGGGCATGCTACATGCTAAGATGTTCTGGGCTGTTGAGAGACCTCATCAAAGAGACATGAGCCCAAGAGACACTGTGGGTCACTGAAACCAAGTCCCATTCCAGACCTTAATGACCTTGCTTCCTGGCTTGGGGGTGGTGTCAAAAGCCCCCAGTGCTGTGAGCAAGAGTCATGGCCATTGATCACAGCAGGTGGGCAAAGGCCAGGTACACCCACACTGACCTGCATGAGCTCCCACTCTGGCTGGTCTTGCTTGGCCTCTAGTTCTCCAATCAGCTCATCCAGTAGGGAAACCCGGGCATAGTATGTCTCTCTGACCTTGCTGATGGTCTGGCTTAGCTCCTGTAGCCAGGTCACAAAGAGTTGCTCTTGCTGCTCCAGAAATTGGTATAGCTTCTCAAGCTGACATGAAACCCTCTGCTTCTGGGTTTCTGTTTGTTTCTGGGGAACATAGAATCAGGAGATGTGTAGATGTGTGCAGTAAATTGGAAGTATATATCTAAGGTTCCCTCCAAGCTCATCTGATAGAGGTGGATGAGAGGCAGGCTTTCTCAGTATGAAGTTTGAATGAGAATGGCTCCTCTATAAGGCTCATGAATTTGACTATTTGGGCCGCAGATGGTGGAACTGTTTGGGAAGGATTAGGAGGTGTCGCCTTGGGAAGTAGTGTGTTACTAATGTCGAGCTTTGAGGTTTCAGAAGCCCAAACCATTTCCAGTTTTCTTTCTCTATCTCTCCCCATCCCTGTCTCCTCTGTCTCTCTCTGTCTGTTTATGTCTCTGTCTCCTCTCTCCCCGACCACCTGTCTCTTTGCCTAATGCATATAGATTAGATGTAAGCTCTCAGCTACTGCTTCAGCACCAAGCCTGCCTGCCTGCTGCCATGCTTCCAGCCATGATGGTCATGGACTCTAACCCTCTAGAACGAGCCCCCAATGAAATGCTTTCTGCCAGAAGATGCCTTGGCATGATGTCTCTTCACAAGTAAGTGCTGTGAATTGAGCTCAGATCCTCTGCAAGAACAAGTGCTCTCAACTGTTGAGACATCTCTCTGGCCCCCATCTTCACAGCAACTTAAAGGTAACTAAGATTCTTAGCTCTTACAGACATGGGCTTCAGAATGGAGGGAATCTATGGAACTTGCCAGAACAGGCAGCATAAGAGGAGCTGGCTCTTGGGAAAAACGAGTAAGCATAGTACTATGTTCAACAGCTTTCCCTCCAAAATTTCCATGTTGAAGTCCCCAATACCTCAGAGTATGATCCTATCTGGAGATAGGATACTTGCAGATGTACTTGAATAACAGGAGGACATTCTGGAGTCGGTTGACATCCAGGCAATCTAGGAGTATATAACAAGATCTAGTCTCAAAAAGCCAAAAAAGGGGGCTTGGGATTTAACTCAAGGATAAAACCCTTTCCTAACAAGTACAAAGCCCCAAGTTCTGTCCCTAGAACTGAGGGAAAGGCCTCCAAGAGTCAATATAGTTTTTATAAAATTTATAAATAAAAAAGTAAATAAATTAAAAAGTAAATAAATAATTACTCAATAATTAATTAGATAAATAATATACATACTTTTTTAAATTAAAAAATATATTATCATTCTAAGACAGGATCTTACTTTGTAGCCCTGGCTGGCCTGAAACTTGTTATATAGACCAGGCTCAAACTTGTAGCCTTCTTCTGTCTCCTGAGTGCTAGGATTATGAGTGTATGCCAATATTCTCAGACATTTTTGTGTGGGGGGTCTAACGTAGCCCAGGTTGGTTTTGGACTTGCTATGTAGCTAGTAGTGAACTTGAATTTATCCTCCTGCCTCTACCTTCCAAATGCCAAGGTTATAGGTGTGTGCTACTATATCTAGTTTTTGCCGAACTGTGGATGGAACTTAGGGCCTGATTAATTCTAGCCAGCTACTCTACCCACTGAGCTACATCTCTGGCTCCAATTATAATTATAAAAACAACCCAGAGAATTTTTCAAGTAGCAGCTGCTATCTCTAGTTTCTCCAACCTGTTTAGTTGTGAGGAGAAAGTGAGCAGGTCCTTAGAGGCACCCCTCCTGCCTGACAGGAGCTACAAGGATGAGCTCACCTTACTTAGGCCTTCCTACCATCACCACAGAGACTCAACAACAGCATCTCTGCTGCCCTGTGAATGGGAGCAGACCCTCAGCAAACTGGCTTCCCTCTCAGTTCCCTCCAAGGAACTCAGTTCCCTGCAAGGACCGCCCAGGGCCTCACCAGGAAGTCGTCTGTTTTCTTGTCTCCCTGTAGCCTGTGCTCCTCCACACATCCCCTCATCTCCCGCAGGCGCTCCAGCTGCTTCCGGATCTGCTCCTGGAGAAGAGTACAGGTTAAGGTGCTCCCACTTGACTCGCCATTTTTAGCCTGAGCAGAGACAGGCGAGGGGGGGTGCTGCACTTGAAAGCAACAGATGGGGGAAGGGCAGGTTCTAGGTAGGAACAAGCATGAATTCGTCACCAGGGAAGCAGAGCTATTCAGGGCACCAGTGATCCCTGAGGCAGAATCCAGTCTTCCTACTGAAAACCAATGCCCTTAGACCGCTGAACAATATAAGTAATTAATTCCTTCTTTGTTGTCCCGGCTTATCTTGTGTTTTTACCATTTGGAGCCCAGGAATCCTGACTAATGCATCCCCATCCCAGAGGGGTTGGATAAAGAACACAAGGCCCAAGTGTCCAATTCTCAGGGAGAGATGGGGCCAGGCAACGGAACCCCTTACCTTGTACTCTAGTGCAGCCTCCTCTATAGGGCGCACTCGATGTCCTTGATGCTCCTGGCTCAGCCTGCAGATGAGGCAGATGGGTTCCCTGTGGTCCTCACAGAAAAGCAGCTGCACCTGCTTCACGTGACGAGGGCACTGTGGTAGGGACTGGGGACTCTGGGCTTCACGGCTCTTTCTTGAAAGTAAACTTTGGCACTGGAAGCATAGGGAGCCTCTGCATGAGGCCTTGGGATCCCCAGGAGCAATGGAGCAGCTGCAGGAATTTTGCACAGAGGTATCACCATGCAGGTCTCCTTCCTGGGTGTGGCAAAGAGGGCATGCAGGCTTGCCCTGTGACCTTCCTGGAGACACAGCAGTGGAAAAAATCTCTTCAGTGGCAAACCCAAGATTTTTACAGGAGAACTTAGGGCACACATGTTCCCAGATCTGGCTACTTCCCAGCATGCTCTTCTCTGACTTCCATCCAAACGAGGTTGTCACCAGATTACTGAGGCTGAGGGCAAAGCTAGCTGCATTTCTGGGTGCTTGGCATTCTTGGGCATTTATTCTGTGAGATACCCTTGGCCCTTTGGTACAAATCCTATGTTTTCCCCTTGCACAGACACAGATCTAGCGGGTCATTTGAAAGAAACCAAAACATGCTGACAGCATTTGCTTTCTTATATCAAACAATCACAGATTGCCCACAGCTCAAGTCAGAGCTCCTGGGACGGGTCACTGTGTGCCACATTCATTGACAGATCCTCACTCCCAGAGAACATGGCAAGCTGTGTGCTGGGTGAATCCTCTGCTCCCATTCAAGAATCATAAATAAAAGCAAAGAAAGGGGCTTTGTAAAGCCAATGAGTGATTCTCACATCGAGGACAGAACAGTTCTGCAAGTTCTGCTCCAAGGCTATGGGCAGTGTCTCTATATATCAGAGATGAAAGGAGACACAGAAGCAATAGAAAAACACACTCCATTAGCTCTTTCTTCCTTCTTCCTCCCTGGCCCAGGAATTTGCCTCACAAGCAAAAGTCATAGTGTCCCATAAAGAACCATTCTCATGACAGAATCAATGGTTCAACTAGATGGCTTCTCCTTCCAGCTCACTCCAAACCAAAACTCTCAGCCTCCCATGCTATTACCAGAAGTCATTTGATCAAATTCTAGTCAAAGGGAAGTGAGCGAGAACAGACAGCTTCTAGAAACTTTTTTTTTTTTTTTGAGACAGGGTTCTCTGCATAGCCCTGGCTGTCCTGGAACTCACTCTGTAGACTAGGCTGGCCTCAAACTCAGAAATCCCCCTGCTTCTGCCTCCCAAGTGCTGGGATTAAAGGCGTGCGCCACCACTGCCCGGCCTAGAAACTTTTAAAAGCCTTCTCTACATCATGATGTACCCTTTGACCCTCCATACTCATGAGTGGAACCAGGCGACATTATGAATTTAAGAAGAAGAAAAAAAACACAAAGCAGAAAAACAGCTCAGCAAAAGTCTTAGTTGCGGTCACACAAATGTAACTCATTTGTGTGAAAGAGGAACAAGCTTCTATGTTGTTCACCTAAGCCGGTGGTTTCTGACTCTCACAGACAAACATAATCCTGATGACTAATTTCCCAGTAAGAGAGCTTTGGTCAACATCTTTTCCCTGCCCAGAGAAAGGAATCTCTGGCTCAAGACTTACCCTGTGGGGTCACTTGGGAAAGCAATATTGCAACCCATTCCTTTCTAGATTCTTAACCTAGCCAGTGCCTCTATATAGAAGAACTTCTGAGGACTCAAGCACTAACCAAAATTTGATGCAACCTGTTGTGCAAGATGTATAAATGTACATTTTTCTGGGCCTGCATCACATTTTCTGGAGTGCTGAGGGAGGGTACCTTTACAAGCGGCCTGTCCTAAGGATACTGGGTCTTCTGGAGTTTGAGCTGATTTTTTACATAGTGACAAAGGCACATCTGGATTGTGGGAATCACGGAGTATGCTGCCAGCCATCTCTTCCGAGGACTCTGCAGTTTCTGGACTCCTGTTCCCATTTTCCGTCCATGATGTAGTGCATCTCTCCTCCCCAATCAATGATGTTTTGGAAGACATGTTTCTGAATGTTTCTTCATCCAGCATCATGGAATGCTCTGGAATCCCTGTGCCCTTTTCTAGAGCCCCTGTAGTCCTTCCATTCACAGTAGCTGCTCTCATGCGAATGAGACTCCCATTTCTTGTTTCCGCTTGAGCTGGAAGAGTTTCTGAATTTGGGGGTTCTCCTTCTCTTGAATAAGTGGTAATTTCAAGACTCCTGGGCCTCTTCTTTCCGGACACTTCAGCTTTCTTGCTTTCTCTCCTCACTGGGACATTATTGTAGAGTCCTTGAAGCCTCCCTGCAGAGCTGAGATTCCTGCGGAGCTGGCCGCTTGCCATGTGCTCCTTGTCCCCTGGGGACTGGATACCCAGGGTTCTTCTATAAGGAGGTGCTGCACTCCTGGCCCATGGCTTGGTCTGTGAGTCCAGGCTCTCAGGGCCCCTCTGATCCTTCCTTTTGGCCAGTGATTTCTTCTGGGGTCCCTTCCCCATTTCAGCCTGGCTGGGTGGCAGTGTGTCTGATTCATCATTGTTTTGCTGTGTCCCATCACCTTCAGGGACATCTGGTACCTTCACACTCTTGGCCTTATTCTCTGAAGAAGACTGGACAGAACTACCAATTCTATTTTCTTCAGTTAGTTGTCCTAGAAAGACAATAAGATACAGTCATAAAGCTGCACTATATACAAGACTGAGGTTAGAGGAAGGAAGAGAGACTCCTTAGAAGTTACTAAAAGCAAAGAACTGAACATATTAGACAGCAGCCAACCACTACCCAGAACTGTAAAATACAAAGTAAACAAAAACTGAACTACTATTATGGATGTATGCACGACTATAGCTGTGAAATCTGGCTTGTAAAACAAAGCAAATAGAAAAGGATGAAAGCAGATTGTCGACAAGATCGACCAATTGAGTTTGACCTCCAGAACCCACAAAGGAAAAAGAATCAATTCCTTCAAGTTGTCCTCTGACCTGTATGCCAGGGCACACTAACACTCACTTACATATGCAGACAGACACAAAATGCATAAGCAAAATAAAATTAAAATAGGAGCCAGGAGAGACAGAGAGACGGCTCGGCAGTTCAGAGCATTGGAGGCTCTTCTATAGCCCCCAGATTCAATTCCCAGCATCCACACAGTAGCTTACAACCATCTGTAACTCCAAGTCCAGGGAATCTGATTCCATCTTCTGGCTTTCATGGACATCCAGATTGCAAGTGGTGTACACGCATACATGCAGACAAAACACCCACTCACATACAATAAATTAATTAAAAGGGAACTTATAGAAATGAATCATTTTTAGTCATAGCCCAAACTGAAGAAAACCTCAGGTCACAAAGATAGATGCAGATGGTATTTGAAAGCTAGTTGGAACAGGTGTGGTGGTGTTCAGTTTCTAATCTCAGCACTCTGGACATAGAGGCAGGGGGATCTCTGAGTCTGAAACTAGTCTAGTGTATATAGTGAGGCCCTGTCTAAAAACAAAAACCAAAAAAATAACAAAAACCAAAACAGCAAGCAATTTTGCCTGCAATTTCAGGATATTGAAGCTTAAAATGACAGATAAGGCTTAATTCCAAAGCCTACATAAGATAACCCATGGTTAACAACCTATGTTTTAATTTGAAGACACCTTTCATTAAAAGTAAGAATGTTTAAATATCCTTGTAAAGTATCCTAATGAAGAGCTCTAAATTGAAATTAGGTGGTTAATGAGATTCTCAGACATGTTTGTTAGTATGGTTGAATTTCCAGCTCTTTCTGCTAACCTGATGTTAGTCTGGGCATGCATATTAGCTGAAAAATGGAGTAAAGAACTCTCCAGGTTTCACTGCACTCATGCTCTGCCTGGCCTGATTCTCATCCACAGTTGGAATCTCAGTTTTTATTGTTAACGTCTTTGGGAGCCCGGAAGCTTCACTAAGCAAAGAGAAGGACAAGGCATGCTAGATTCACATTCTCAGGCTGCAGTGGACAGGGGTTTTCTAACCCATAAGCTAGTGAGCTTGTGTCTGAGCATTCCTCCCCTCCTCCACCAGTAGCCAGCATCCATCCCCACTGGGAAGACGTTTGGCTACTTACCTGGGCCTGTGGCCTTGCGAAGCTCCTCTGCTAGTTGGCGCTGGTTGGTGGCCCGCAGGATCTGCAGGGTCAGTCTTACGGCATATTCCTCCCCATAGTAGGTTATCAGGAGGCTGGCCAGCTTTACTGGCCTGGCCGTCTGCGTGTGGCCCCGGGGGATCCTAGAGTGGCCCTTCTCCAGGCCAGTGTTCTGTAGCTTGAACTTGAACTTCTCGAAGTCATAGGGCGGCAGCTCCTCCAGGGCGTTTAGCAGATGATCACCAAGGCTCTTGGCCATGGTGTGGGCCAGGAGGGACTGCAGCCAGCTGAGTAGCTTCTGGCAGATGATAAAGACCTCTCTCCTGCAACTTGAGAACAAGCAAGAAATAGCTTGTGAAATAACGGACAAGGCACAGGAAGCTCATAGGCTTTGGTGGGAACTGAGAGTAACCACGATTGCGTGTCCAGGGTCTAGCCTGCTGCATGCTTTTTTTAAAAATTCAGAGTCTTTCCCAGTCAGGAGGTCTCCACCTTGCCAGCCTACGTCCTGGTTAAGCAAAAGCGGCGGGGTGGGGGGGTGGCGGAGGGGGGCGGTGGAGTTCTGGGATTGAGAGCCAGACCTTCCAGCTGCTCTTGTGCTCTTGCTTGCTCTCAGGACCCTAGGCTGTGAAAGAAAAGGAGAGAGATAATCTAACGTGGAGTTGGCCCCCTCTGGCCAACCACTCTCTTTGGACTCTTGGGGTTTATAGACATCCAGGGCCAATGGCAGGTGAAGGAACAGACAGCAAATAATCCTTATAGGCTTTGCCTGGGCCTTCTCAAGAAAGCAGAAGCCAGAGAGGCACTGCAATGCATGTCCAGTCTGTCTGGTCCATGTCTAGTCTAGCCAGCGACATAAAGTCCTCACACGGAGACCTGAGGACCACTGTGATCACCAGCATCCTCATGCATCTATTCCCACAGCTGACTAGGCCCTTGCTCCCTGGGTGTCAGGGTGCTCTTCCCTGTGCCCTTTGACATATATTCTCTAGGCACTCCCTAGGATGCTTAAGATGCAAGGTTAGAGAGATGCAAGCATCCTTTGGCACTTACACGTGAGCCAGAGTGAGCCTCAGAGTGGCTGCAAACCAATGGAGGATCCATGGGAGGGGCTCTACTCACTCTCCTGTCTCTGCCTTTATGCAATTCCTGGTTCTTAGCCTCAATCTTTTGTTTTGAAATTTTTCAACCTACACAAAAATGGAGATATAATACAAAGAACCCTTCCATATCCTTTACCTAGGTCTACTAACTGCTTCTGTGTTACGTTTTTCTGTGGCCTCCTTTACTTTTTTCTTAACCATTTGATAATAAATAAAAAGTGTTATTATCTGTCATTCTAAGTACCCTAGTTATCTGTGATGGTTGACGTTGGTTGCCAACCTGACATGCTTGGGAAGAGGGAACCTCAATTGAAAAACTGCCTCCATCAGATTGGCCTGTAGGCATGTATGTGGGGGCATTTTCTTGATTGCTATCCAATGTACAAGTGCCCAGCCCATTGTGGGTGACACCATCCTAAGAAGGTGGCTTTGCCATGTACAAGAAATATAACTGAGTCCAGGTGGTGCTGGAGGCACGGACCTTTATTCCCAGCACTTGGGAGAAAGAAGGAGGTGGACTTCTGTAAGTTGGAGGGCAGCCTGGTCCACAAAGTGAGTTCCAGAACAGACAGAGCTGTTACATAAAAAAACCCTGTCTTGGAGAAAATAGAGAGAAAGACAGAGAGGGAGTGGAGAGAGGGAAGGAGAGAAGGAGGGAGAAAGAGAGAGAGAGAGAAAGAGAGGGAGAAAGAGAGAGAGAGCCAGAATGTGAGCCTAGGGGCAAGCCAGTAAGTGTTCCTCCACCATCTCTACTTCAAGCTCAGTGTTCCTCCACCATCTCTACTTCAAGCTCGGTGCTCCTCCACCATCTTTACTTCAAGCTCTTGCTTTATTTCCTGTCTTGGCTTCCTTTGACCATGCACTGTAACCTGGAAGTTGAAACAAACCCTTTCCTTCTCAAATTGCTTTTGGTATGTATCACAACAGCAGAAACCAAACTAGAAAATGCCCTAAATTCTTCTAATAATATATTACTTTATTGTGTATGTGTTGATGATGTGTGTGTGCATACATGTTCTGGTGGATGCCTTTATAAAGGCCATAGATTGACACTGTGTATTTTCCTTTATCTATTTCCATCAGGTAGATTGATTGATAGATTGATTGATTGATTGATTTGAGACAAGGTTTCTCACCCGAACCTGGAGCTCATCAATTCAACTACACTGAGTGGTCTAGAGCCCCCAGGATTCTCCATTGCTCTGGCACTGCAGTTATACACGCGTCCCAGCACACCTGACTTTTTACATCAGTGGTCTTTATGATTGTGTGATAAGCACCAAACTCACCTCACTGGCCCCCCAAAGGTGCAACAATAAGGAACCACGACACAAGCTTTACACTCAGGGAAGCAGTGCTACACCACAACAGCCAGCTATGAGCTTCTGCAAGCTCTACACTCAGGGAAGCAGTGCTACACCAAGACAGCCAGCTATGAGCTTCTCCGTTTGTCCCAGCAGTCTCATGCTTCTTTTGCTTTGCTTTCATTTGAAATATTGATTTTTCCACTTTAATTTGATGTTGGTGTTTTATTCATATAAACATTTTTAAACTAATATACACTAATTTGCATTGGTGTATATCTATTGTCTATAGTTCTGGATTAGATAGGGTCATTTCATACAACTATATAATAGACTTAGAATAGATTCCTCCCGTATCCCCTGCCCCCCGTCTCAATCCTTTTTGTTCCCCCAAAGTTTTTTCTACTTTAATGTCCACATGATTTTAAGTATATATCCAAAAACTAGAAACCGTAAATGAAAGAAAATATACTACCTGTCTGAGATTGACTTAATTCATTTAATACACTCACCCTCACTTGCATCCATTTTCTGAAAATGGTACATAATTTTATTCTTACTACTAAGAAACTTTCAAATATATATTTACATTATATATACATATATATATACATATATATTACATTTTCTACATCCATTCCCTATCTTTTAAAGTATCATTTTCTAGGGGCTGGAGGATGGCTCAGCACTAACTATGCTTCCAAAGTTCCTGAGTTCAAATCCCAGCAACCATGTGGTGGCTCACAACCATCTGTAATGGGATCTGATGCCCTCTTCTGGGGTGTCTGAAGACAGCTACCGTGTATTTACATATAATAAATAAATAAGTCTTTTTTAAAAAAAGTATCATTTTCTAAATACAATGTCAATCTAATCTTTTACATTCTGGTCAATATTGAATGTTTTATAATCTAAATAGTTCAACTTGATTTTCATTTCCCAAAGTGCAAGTGTATTTTTTACAAATCTGAGCCTGTATGATGACAATGAGATCTGGAAACGTTTTATAGAAAAAACAATGTTTTGTTGGGTGAGTTTGTAGAGGAGAGGTTTGGGGGGAGGTGCATAGGAATGAGTATTCTCTATACAACCCTTGCATGGAGGCTGAAGTCACAAAATGGAGGGTGCCCTTGACTAGAGATGGATGCTTTTTGTGTTCCTGGAGAGTTCACATCCTAATCATGGAAGACTGGCAGTACCAGAGGAAAGAATTATTTATTGTGAGAAAAGTCATAGAACAACAGAGACAGTCACAGACGTTAGGTAGAAGATATCTGAGGTAGCTTCTGGCTTGTTTGGTTGAGGTCACATGCTCCATTTAGAAATGAGTGTAGAACTCCTTATGTTGATAGCCTTGAACTCCTGACCCCCTGCCTCCACCTTTCAAGTGTTCACATTAGTGCTTGGATGCCACAGCAGGCTTTTTGAGGTTTTTCTTTGTAACAGGCTTTCCTATAGCTCAGGGTCTCTGTGAACTTCTTATGTACCTGAGAATAGCCTTGATCTCTTTGTGCCTCCTAAATGCTGGGGCTTATAGGTGAGCACTGACAGACACCTCAGGTTATTTGATTTTTGATGAAGGGATAGTTTCTTTGTTTTGAAATTGGTTCTCAAAACTAGGAGGATGTGTGGAGTAGCCCAGTCTTGAAATGCTGGAAAATTACCCTTTGTAAGAAACTTTTCTTTGAGTTTACATTACTCAAAGAAAATAGCTCCCCTTGCAAAATACATTAAGCCAAATTAATCAGAACTTTTCCAAGCCCTTGTTGAAAAATATTGAGTTTAGTCAGAATGTCAAATAGGACAAAAACAAAAAACAAAACCAATGTCCATGCCCTCTTTTACACAGGGTTCCTATTGCTGTGATAAACACCATGATCTAAACCAAGTTGGGGAAGTAAGAGTTGATTTGGCTAAACTTCCACATCACAGCCTACCATCAAAGGAACTTGAGGCAGGAACTGAAGAAGCCACAGAGAAACACTTTCTGGCTTGTTCACTCACTCGGCTTGCTTTGTTATACACCCAGAACCACCTGCCCAGGGGTGGCACTGGCCCACAATGACCTTCCACACTGAATGAGGTCTCCCTGGATGCCAGGCAGCTGCCTGCTTCTGGTGGGAAAAGTGCTGAGGGTTTGTGGTACGCAGGCTGTTGCAGGTTCCTCCCATCTGTGACTCCTTCTTGACTCATCAGGAAACTCCTTGGAGCACCTACCACAGAATGGGGCTGGGAAGGGGGATTTCCAGCCACATAGTTTGCCATTGTAACTACTTCTTTTGTAACACAGGCAATTCTGAGTCAGAGACTCTTAGAAGGCAGAGTTTTGATGCCGCTAGGGTCTGCCTAGGTCAAGAGAAATTGACAAAAGTTTCATTTTTAGGGGTTTCTGATAAAATTTAAAAACAGGATTAAAGACGTGGTGATATATTTTAAGTGTTTAAAAGTAAAAATTGTATGGTAATGAGTTTTTCCTTTGGTTTTGTTTTGTTTTGTGGTAACATTTGTGTTACTCTTTGGTAATTTTATACATGTATACAATGTATCTTGATCATAACTACCTCTTCTTATTTGCTCAAGATACTCCCCCAATATATCACCCTGCCATCTTCAGGTCTCTTTTTATTTTATTTTTTTTAACTTACTGAGTTCAATTAACAGGATCAGGGCTAGCCTCCACTCCAGTTGTTGGGGGATCTGCATGAAGACCAAGCTGTGCATCTACTACCTATGTGCCGGAGGCCCAGATCCAACTGTGGGGTGGATCTAAGCTCCACCCCACAGTTACCTGGCAACAGCCAAGTAGGCCTGACCCACTATAAAAGGGGCTGCTTGTCCCCTCCTCCCTCTCTTGCCCTTTTGTTCCCTTGTTCTCTTGTTTCTCTGCTTCCCTTACCCCCTCCCCATTCCCTTCCCCACTCTACATGCTCATGGCCAGCCTCTATTTCTCTACTCTTTCTCTCTCTCTGCTACCCTCTTAACACCCTCCCCATTCCCTGAATAAACTCTATTCTATACTATGCTGGTCCCTCAGGGGGGAAGGGATGCCTCTGCATGGGCCCACTGAGACACCTCCTTCCCCCATACCTCACCACACCCCCATAGAACATATCTCCCTTTATCTTTCTCTTTATATAAACACATCAGAGACATGTTATTTTCAACTCCAGAGCAACATAAGAAATCTTCCATGACCTTTCCAGCCATTCCTTAATAATAACTCACCGACAGACACATTTAAATACCATCCTTTATCTTAATGTTTTGGAGGATGGGCTAGATATTCCTTTAGGGGCTAAGCTCATTACAAATGATCTTAAGACAATCTTTTTGGAGCTGGAGAGATGACCCAGCAGTTAAGAACACTTGTTCTTCTTCCACAGAAACCAAGTTTGATTCCCAGTACCTACACTGAACAATTCCCAGCCACCTGTAACTCTAGCTCCAGGGGATCTTACAGCCTCTTCTGGCCTCTTTTTACACACCCCAACACACAAACTATGCACACATACAAACAAATACACATACATATAATACTTAAATAAAATATTTTAAAAGACTATCCTTTTCTTACTGTAAAAGTAATACAAGATTGTATTTTTGTTTTTTTAAATCCAAAAATAGAGGTGGAGCTCTATCTCAGTGAGGGAATTCTTCCTTCACATGTATAAGTCCCTGAGTTTGATCCTTTGCATTGCAAATTATGAAACATCTGGTAACAAGGAGTGGGGCAGAGGCCAGGGCAGCCTGAGCTGTGCATTACTTGGAATCAGAGTCAAGAGTGCATCCTTTAAGCATCTCAGTTGGGTTTAGATTTATTACTGACATCAAATAAGATCACGTATCTTGATTTCAGAAGATCAAAAGAGAAAGGCTCATTGTTCAACCCTAAACAGGACGTTCTCTAGAGTGCTGCTGCAGCTAGCAATGGACAGGGACAGCTCATCCACTTTCAAGACTCCAGGGCCAGTTCTCCCAACTGTTGCAGGCAGTGAGGAGTATGGGGGTGGGGGTGGGGCGGGGGGTAGGGGGGAGACCACATCCCTACCCCCACACTTCAGGACAGATGAGTGGCAAGATCAGCTCTCTCACATTCATGCCCCCAGGGCTCATTCACATCACCCCTCTCCTTCCCACTGTCATCATAGCCAGCTCCACTGTGTACCTGGGCAATGCACAGGGCCTGCTCTCCCAGAGCTGCTAATGAGAGGTAGGGCCAGCTCTCCTAGCGCTGCATCCAGTGAGAGGCAGAGCCAGTTATGCACAACCCCTGGACATCCATTGGTCCCCGGTGGCTGCCCTGACCAGGGGCATCCCTATGATCTCTAGTGGTAATATGAGCCACAGACATAGAAACTGACCGCTGCTGCTGTGTAGCCACTCACTCAGATGTAGCCCTCAGCGGCAGCTCGGGCTGAGACCTCACTTCAGCCCCAGGTTACTGGACTGGACAATTACAACAGACTACCCTTCTCTACCCTGGAGTCTCCAGTTCCATCTCTTCATAATGCTCAAGCGGCTCCACTTCTCTCTTTCCCACCTGACCACCACACACTCGCACATTGTGGTGGCTACCATTGTAGGCTGGCCATGCAGCTGGAGGGCCTCTGAGTGACATCCTCCATCTATGCTGTGGGGTTTGGCAGCAGGTGGGTTGCTTGACTTCAGCCCTGGTCAGGTTCAGGACTGGAAGAAGGATGTGTAGAACCCTTTAAAGAAGATTGTACCAAGAAATGCTATTCACACACTCTGGCACCAGACAGCTCAGAGCCACTTTTTTTTATGTTCACAGCTGACAAGGTTTTACATTCATTTTCTTACATGCAGTCTCTTTTAAGAACTTCCTTGTGGTATGAAATATGTGCCTGGCCCTTCAAATGAACCTATGCTCTACAGCGTCAGTTGGCTCTTGGACTTCTGGGAACAGGAGAGGACATAAAAAGCCTTCAGAGGAGAGAGTAGTAGGACTGGGGAGTAGGGTCTAGGTGACAGAATAGCAGGGGCTGAGAAGATAATTGATTCAGGAAGAAAGAAGACTGTATGGGGCTGAAGAAGAGAAGAGGCTGAGCAGATTGAAAATGAGAGACACTTGAAAGTGTGCTGGGCTGGCTGACTGAGAGGACTGTGGGTGGCAGCTGAGCCAGGAGAAGCTGAGCTGAGCCAGGAGAAGCTGAGCTGAGCCAGAGAAGATAGTGTTAGGAGAGAGAAAAGGAGAATCCACGAAGTAGCCAAAAGAAAGCAAGGGAGAAAGAGAAGCCATAAGACTACACACACATAGCTACACTTCTTACAGTTAACAATAATGTGCACACAGTACTCTCTGCCTGTCTTCCTTAATCTCCACAGCTTCCTGCTAACAGTCGAACTGTGTCGACAAAGAGGAAGCATCGCTTCAGCAAGCAGTTTAACATCTAACCCAGCACACTGGTGCAAAGCCAAGTGACCCTGGTCTGCAGCAATTGTATTTACACTAATGGGCTACATACCCAGGGAATTCTCATTTAATTACCAACACCTAGCACATCCCCACATCCTAGTCAGGAGATCTAATTCCTCTAATTCCCAGGGCTCTTGGCCAATTAGTAACCTGAGTCAGTTCCTCATCCTTGCTTGGCTCACCTCGGAATGTTCCTATTAAGTCTTGGAACCAATGTTGCAGCAAGACTGCCCTAACCTTTTGATAGTCATCTAGGGACCGTTTGGAACAGGTCAGTGGGCCAATGGTTGCCAGAACCAAGTTCCCAGTAGGAGAGAGCATCCAGATGTTAGCTGATGTTGATTAGTTACTCTCTACCAATAAAATGAACCAATTCAAGCCAAATCAAAGTATAAAGGTAGGTTTACTAGGGGCACCAGTTCACTGACCACACAGGAGGGGGTCAGAGAAGTCACCATGGGGAGGGAGACAGAAGAGAAGAGAAAGTGTGAGCCTACAGGAAGTGAGGAAATGCAGAGAGAGAACCTGCAAACTCACACACGCAAAATGTCTGGATTATATAGGGAAAAGCGTCCCAGGGAGGGGAAGCCCAGCCCTGGGCCAGAAAGGTCAGGCAGAGGATGGGGTATACCAGCCATGATCTGTAATAGGTAGGGACTGGGGACTGCTAGGAGAACCTGGAGGCCAGATCCACTTTGGTATGTTAAATATGTACCTCAGCTGCTAGTTCTGGGTCTGAAACTCAATAGATGTATCCAGACCAGGCCCTCCTGTTGACTCAACCACATCACCTTTACTCACAAACATAGGGGTTAATGATCTGTTCCATTCCCACAACCCTCAGAGACAAAAAAGAATGGATTCCCCGCCCCCCAAGCTTCCTTTCCTGATTCTAAGAAAGCATCTGTCACAAAGTAAAATAAAAGTAAAAACTTCCAATAGCAAAGCCAAAGACGCAAAGGCGAGGCAAAGGCGAACCAGGCATTCCCTCAGTAAAGAGCAGGAGATTCTGTACGAATATCCCCGCAGGTCCTTCTCATGTGGGGAGCCAACTCCTCAGGCCTTGCCATAAGGAAAGTTGTCTGCGTTACATTCATGTTCCTTTCCAGCAGAGGCTTGGCCACTGCCAGTGGGTGTTTATGGCCCTCCTGTTCTGTACATTGGAGGATAGGTCTGTGAGTGGCATGACTCACAGGTCTCTGTCTTCCTCTTCCTCTTCCCACACTGCCCTGCATGGATCTAACTTGATTTTTATGCATTCCAGGCATAAGACAGCTTTGGCCACCAAGCCAACATCAAGCTAAGATGAACGAAGGCCTGCCGTCTGCTCTGCCCCTGACTGGTAGAAGACCACCACCACCACCAAGGGGCCTCTTTGCCCATCGCCACGGGAACAGAATGTGTAATTTTATACATATGCATTCCCTTAATCACCACTTGACTCTGTTAGAAAGGCACTTTTTCTTTTCTCTATTCTTCCTATTCCTTTCTTCCTGTTTCCTTTTCTCTTATTTATTTATGTATTTATTCTCTTTTGAAATAAAGGCTCATGTAGCCCAGACTGCCTCAAACATGTAAAGTAGCTAAGAATGTCCTGGACTTTGTGATCCTATTGCCTTCAGCTCCCACATGTTGTAATTATAGGTACGATATAGGCACTGGCTTACCTTGTTCTTTATAAATGAGGAAAGCTTTGTTTAGAAGTGAGATGACAGATCTGTTTGTGGGGCCAAAACACAGTTTGCTCAGTTCTAGCACTGGAAATTCCCAAACAAGGTATTCTTAGAAGTCCTTCCATTCTTGGAAATCTGAGAACAGCTAGTCACCTTCTTTAAGAGAGTTATTTGACATGTTGAAAACTTAGCAAGGAAGGGACCTCTTGAGACCATACATTTAAGTCATAGTTACTGAGCACCCAGCCTACCTGAGTACCATTCTAGGTACTATAGGTACAAGGATAAATCAAGTAGAGCTCCTCACAGACTTTGCATTGTTATGGGAAAGTGTGGACAGACAATAAACAGAAATACTTGCATAGTCAGGCTAAGGAAATTCAGCACAACAGAATAGAAGTCTTCATGAGACAGTGGGCTGGCTTGGTATTCTGGACAAGCGTTCTGCAAACACTGAGCTATATCCCCAGCCCCTGGTATTTCAAAGGTACAGTAGAAGAAGGCCTCTGTTCTTCAGCAGAGACCCACAGTAAGTAAAGTGAAGGGGAGGGTTAAAAGGTTTTGCCTACTTTCAGTGAGTGCAAAGAGCTTGGGGGTGAAGGACAGCCTGGGTTACATAGTAAGTTCCAGGGCAACCTCAGAAGCATTGTGATACCGTGTTTCCAAAAACAAAACAAAAGGAGGATGTGGCGCCAGATCAGATACAGATTCTGGATCACTGTAAGAATTTCATTATTCCCTGAGATTCGAAGCTATTGGAGAGTTTGGTCAGTGGCATGAGTTGACTTTTTTTGTTTTGTTTTTGATATTGTTATAGGTAGCCCACCAGAGATGACCATTCAGACACAGTTTATAGCCAATTGAAAGTCTTTATTATAGCTGAGATTGTACCCATGTAGCCCCGAATGTCCAGGTCTTTTGAAGGCAGAGACCATGTTCTGACATCTCACTTGGTAGCTTTGTGGGTGGAAGGGGTCCTGGTAAGCAAGCACTTTGGCAGAAGCCAGAATAAATGGTTAGCTGGAGGGAGAGGTTCGCGCAGAAGCCAGAATAAATGGTTAGCTGGAGGGAGAGGTTCGCGCAAGCAGGCAATTTAAGAGAAGCTAACATAAGCTATCTAGGACATCCTGGCCTTGGGTTCCTTGAATAGAGTTGGGTAATTTTCCATGGGATTCTCCACCAGAGAGGTCAAACTCAAGTTAAACCTGAAATGGCCTCCACAAGGATACAAGATGGAGGAACCTCTGCTCTGTCTTACCCTGTCACACTATAGAAACCCATCTAGCCCAACGTGGCCTCTAACTTTCCATGTAGCTGAAGTTGGCTTTGAATGTTTGCTCCTTTTGTAAGTAGCCTGGTAGAAATGAAAATATTCTAAAGAAACGCTTGAGTCTCTCAACCAGACTGTTGAAACAATGGACCCCAAAAAGATGGGAATTTTCCTAGAGACCTCATGCTAAGAGGAGGAAAAGCTGCCAGCCAGAGTACTGGAAAGAGATATCCTACAGTTCTAAGATGCATGTGGTCAGATCACCATACAGAGTAAGACTGAAGCCCAGATAATGAGGGGTCAGTGGTGGGTGGGACCACACATGACAGGAGCTGCTCAGAGAAGCACATCCCTAGCCCTTTATTTAAACTATCGCCTCTCTTCAGCACTGGAAGGTTGACTGGAGGGTGTTACTGAATTTTTTTCCTTCTCATTGCTGCTACATTGAATAAATCTTTTCCTGCTTTTTACTATTAATTTGGCTGTTTTAATTGGCTTAAGACCAGGTAGCTGAACTTGACTTCTTGGGGGCACAGACGGTGAAGTTTAGTAGCACGTTAGCCTCCATTTCTCAAGTGCTAGGATGACAGGTATGTGCCAGTGTGGTGGGGTATCCATTAAGAGAAGACTGCCCAGACATGGGTTTAAGCCAATAGAAAGTGTTTATTAGCCAGCCAGTGACTACTCTGGGTGTTCAAGATCCCAGTGAAGCCCCAGGCCTTTCTGAAGGTGAGCTTTTAAGCACAAAAACCATATCACGGGTTGACATACTTTATTTAACAAGAACAGTTAGCCAGAGGTGGAACTACAGAAGGCAAAAGGCAAAGTAAGTACATTTAGAGACTTTCCCAGAACTATGGATCTGTACAGTAAGTTACCAGGAAGCCAAGGCCACATGTCCCAAAAGACAAAGACAGACAGGTCCCCTGTCCCCAAAATTTTTAAGTTTCTGGGGCTAGAAAGATGTCTCAGTGCATAACAAGCACTTGTTGCTCTTGAAGAAGACCCAGTTTAAGTTCTGAGTACTTAAATGGTGGTCACAGTGTTGATAACTCCTGTTCTAGGGGGACATCACCTTTTTCTGATCTCCTTGGGCACCAAGGACAAATGCGGTGCACATACATACAAGCAGCCAACATATACACAACACACTAAACCTAAAAAAATAAAAGGTCACATATGGCTTCTGTATGAAGAAGAGACGCACAGGAGGAACTAAATAGAATTTGTCTATTTAGGAGTACTTGATGCACTTTAGTATTGACTATCCATCCAGGACTGTGGAATATTTTTTTAATGAATTGCTGTGGTTCTGAAATGAGGCAGAGAGGTCAGCAGAGGCTGTTCACTCTGAAGTGGCCCGATTCCTCTCAGATTCTCTCTGTTTCCCTAACAATCCAATTTTTTTCTCCCTCTCTTTCAAAAACAAAAACAAACATTACTAACAAAACAAAAAGCCCACAGGAAATGCATATACAAAACCCCACAAAAACACAAAAATAAAAACCAAAGAGGGAGGCATTTTTTTAATCAAACCTTAATAGTATGTATACATTTACTTTATACAAAATATAATGTTTAAGAGACAAGGAGAGAAGGAAGATCAGTTTGTAAATGTTGTTGGAACTATTGACAACCTATTTAGAAATAGACACTTCTGTGTGTCTCACCCCATGTCTTAGGGTGTGAGACAGAAGTGGCGAGTCACCACAACCACAGCCACTCTTATAAAGGAACACACTTTATTGGGGCTGGCTTACAGTAGAGGTTTAGTCCACTATACCATGGTGGGAAGCATGGCAGCACACAGACATGGTACTAGAGAGGTAGCCGAGAGTACTGCATCTGGACTGGAAGCCGCCAAAAGAGACAGCAACACTGGACTTGGCTTGAGTGTTGGAAACCTCAAAACCCACCCCCAGTGCCACACTTCTTAACAATGCCACAACTACACCAACAAGGTCAGTCCTCCTAATAGGGACACTCCCTGTGGGCCTATGGGCCCTATTTTCAGTTAAACCATCGCATGAGGTGTACGCAGATAAGTGAATAGATAAATTCAGGATGAGTCAAAATAAAACAGAGTTACCAAGAGATAAGGGATACTAACCACTTCAAATTTACATACATGCAAATGTACACACAGACACACACAAAGGGAGAAGAGAGGCGGGGAAAGGGAGAAGGAGACAGAGAGGGAAGGAGGGAGGAAGGGAGGGAGTAGTGGTGGGGGAGGAGGAGAGAAAGAAATAAATAGATACCCTTAAGACTATGCTGAGTCCTGCATTACCCCAGGGGCTGTGTTGACTGGGTCTGTGATAGAATGAAGAAAAGACAAATGCACAGACACATAGAAAAGCCAGGCTCCCATGGACTGAGTTCTCTGATGGAGAGGCTCAGCATATTCATTAAATACGTCTGAACAGGGAGATGGGGGTCATTGCATACTGCCAAACAAGGAAGCTGAGAGGTGGAGTTATTACATAGGGCTAAACAGGGAAGCTGGATTATTATACACAGATAAACAGAGATAGCAGCCGAATGAGGAGGCAGATTTGGCTAGTCTTGGTAGGAACCAGTTCTGTAGGGGAGCTGACCTCAGGCTGTAAACGTCTAGTGTGGGGGCAGGGTGAAGAGAGTCATATTAGATATTTCTGTACATACTGTCACATTCACACTTGGACCTGAGGAAGGCTTTGCCACTCCCATGAGTCTGAGGCGTGGGGATCCTTGACATGGCCATGGCCAAGTCAAACCATATACATTGACTGAGAGCTTTCTTTACTCCCTACAAATATGACAGTAGGTTCTCTTAGCCTTAGCACCATGATCCTTTTCAAAACTCCTGTGGCATGACAGCAACCTGGAGAAAGAAGTGATCGTGGTGATCGTGCAGTCTGAAGCAAAAGACAAGAGGAGACAGCAGGTCCTCCAGGGAAGCTAGAGGAGCAGAGATAAGGAATGCTTGGTGCTGAAAGAGAAAAAACAAGGAATGCTGGGAGAGTGGTTTTGGCAGGAAGTGTGAGGCTGAACGATGCCACTGACATTTCTTCTCAGTGGATCTGCAATGTCCACCACCATCTGATGGCTACCACCACCCCCGGGAGGCCTGCTGTGCCGACAACCCAAACAGGACTACTGCATCCTGTGCAGCTCTTGTCAGTATTCTGAGTTACACAGGAAGATGGAAGGAGAATGTAATCAGGGTCAGACAGCAGGGAGCAGCTGCGGTGAACTGAACCTCGAACAGCTGTACTGGAGCATATTTATTATTACATAAATGGTTGGGGGAGTAAAACAAGTCCTTCATACCAAAGTCCCTAACCGAAGCCCCTAACAGAAGCCCCTAACCTAAGCCCCTGACCAAAGCCCCTGACCGAAGTCCCTAACTGAAGCCCCTGACCTAAGCCCCTGACCTAAGCCCCTGACCTAAGCCCCTAACCGAAGCCCCTGACCGAAG
>NW_022196894.1:161098-161559 GCF_008632895.1 Mastomys coucha
CCTGACCTAAGCCCCTGACCAAAGCCCCTGACCTAAGCCCCTGACCTAAGCCCCTAACCAAAGCCCCTGACCTAACCTATATGTTTCATGAAGGAAAAGATCTCGGCCCTGCAACTTTAGTTTTTATTATGTACTGTCTGCAGTAATCAATAATGCAAGCCATTCCAGGTGTACCAGGACAGTCATGTGACCAAAGTCATGCAAAGGCTGGAAAGCTCCTTCAGAAAAAAAACAACTCTATAGATAACAGAAAACACTCTTTACTACAGTGATTGTTCAAGGTCAAAATACTTCTAGAAAATAACTATTCGCTGCGAGGTCTCCCCTAGACACTGAAAAACCACTATTCCATTATAAATGTTTACCCTAGGTAAGATGACTCTACTAGAATTCCGCTACAGTTCTGTTCTCAGTTGAGGCTAAGTGTAACATGTACAAGAAAGCATCTCTTTTTAATGTTT
>NW_022196894.1:161569-177847 GCF_008632895.1 Mastomys coucha
ACATGGGTGTGAGCATCCCGAGAGAGCTGTACAGGGTTTTGATTACAGCTATGTATGATTTTGTGATTTTCTAAGTTAGTTTGTTCAAACACATAATTTACAGTAGAAAAGATTAAGCTGAAAGACCCCCAGAACTGGGGAGATCCTTACTCAAGTCTCGGGTGACGCGACCACCCAATGACTCAGGAGAGACCGAACTTGCTGCAATCACATGAAGTTTATAGGAGATACCGGTGGTCGATCTCGTGACCATGCTGGCCAGCGGAGTTCGACCCCGAACACAAGAAGTGAGGGGTATTTAAGAGAAAATCCACAAGCTGGGGGCGGGGAGAGGGTTACCAAGGAAACATGACAAAAACAGTGGAAAATTTCAGAGGGACCCAACCCAAGGTATTCAGTTAGGGAGGGAAACATATTCATTTTAAGAATGTAATCTTCATCTACAGGTCGACAGGGTGGAGAGTCTCATAAACCAGTACACCTTCATTCCTAGTTCCACCCTCATTATGGATCATTCAGGAGGGGCAGGTATCTGGAACCAGAGCCTTGAGGCTGAGTTAGCCAAATTCCTGGAACTGGCTACTCCACCTTTTTGGTTTGTTACATTTCTACTAATACATTACTTTTCGTTAACATGCTTTTTCCCAAATTTCTAAGTCTCCCAGTCTTTCAAAGCGAAACTTTACCTCTTTGGACAGGGCCTTCTATAGCTCTGGCTGAGCTTCTGTTCCTCCTGTTCCAGTTTTCTGAATGTTAGTTTGAGTTACAGGCATGTGACCATGGCCAGCTTCTGTAAATATTGTTTTTTTATTAGCTGTGTTGAATTTTCTGACTTCTAGACAAATCCTGGTTCAAGAACTTCTCCTCATCTTATGGCACCTCAATTTCCCATCTTTTGATACCGATTCAAGCTTATAATGTGTGCAGAGCATTGTTCTATGAATTTCAAATATTAGTACTTTGATTGGTTCCCCACCCTCCACCCCCATGCTAAGAAGTGGTAAAATATTACTCCAGACAAGGAGAGAAATCTTAGTGAGGTTAGATAAACTGAGATCGCATCGTGCATGCTAGTAGGAAAAGGGACTTCGGAGTTAGTTTATAGTCCCTTGAGACAAGAATATCTAAAGTACGTGAAGATGGCCATAATGGATGCTTGGCCTCACAAATCTTTTTTAACAAGATTTATTTTTATGTATATGAGTGTTTTTGCTAGACCAGAAGTGAGGCAGCAAAGAAAAAAAAGGAAGAGGAAACCAACCTCGACTGAAGCAGAATTGTCCTTTTATCAGAACAGTTGAAGCCAGCAGCTTCTCCTCACTAGTGGAGACTGCACTCCAAGGCATTGGGGATTTGGGGGTTCTATATTGTAAGGATGCAGCCTGGAGAGATGGCTCAGTGGTTAAGAGCAATGACTGCTCTTCCAGAGGTTCTGAGTTCATATCCCAGCAACCACATGGTGGCTCACAAACATCCGTAATAAGATCTGACACCCTCTTCTGGAGTGTCTGAAGACAGCTACAGTGTACTTACATATAATAAATAAATAAATCTTAAAATAGATAAATAAATAAATAAATATACTGTAAGGATGGAAGATTCCATCTGCAGGTCAGTTTACCTGCTGTCTGAAAGTGGTAAATATCAAAAGGAGGATCATGAGAAGCTTCCAGGGTCCTAACAATGAAGTCCACTTTCCTGCCCACCAGGTCATTAACCATTCAATTTGGACTGCAACTCAATGTAGATACCGGGAGTGCATGGATGCCTTTGGGGGCCAGTAGAAGGCGCTAGATCCCCTGGAACTGAAGCTACAGGAGGCTCTGAGCAGAACCCAGGTATCAGGGAAGGTCAGCTACTGCTCCTGATGAGTCATCTCTCCAGCCCAATCTCACAAGTCTTAGCCAGGTTTTTCTGAATGAACCTATACCAGCCCATGTGCTACCATGTGCGTCTGGAGAAACAGGTATTTGCCATGGCAGCCTGCGGGCCTTTGTACCTGTGAGGAAACTACACGGAGTCATCCAACACAGAGTCTAAGCTTTTGCGACAGGTTAGCTGTATGACCTTAGGCAATGGACTTACTGACACTGTTGGGAACAAGCAAAAGAAACTTATTCTAAATACTACCATTTCCTTTTTAGACTTCATTTAATCATAGGACCTAAATTCAAGGTCTCAGGCCCTCATGGAGCTGGGGACTTCCCAATAATTAAACAGCTTCTATTATAAGAAAGTTGTCTTAGTCCAGACATCTCAGAGACAACTTACAAGGGAACAGTTGTCTGAGTCCAGACATCTCAGAGACAACTTATAAGGGAACAGTTGTCTGAGCTCAGACATCTTAAGGACAACTTCTCCATCCTGCTGGCAGGGTCAAACTAAGTTCATGTTCCCAGGCCCAGGCATCACCTCCAATCCTGATTGATGGAAACTCCCTTTCTCAACCCCTTTTTCAAAATGATTGGACAATGCTACAGCCCACCCTACTCCCCGTTGCTTTATAGTTTCATCCTTTAAATCTGCTTTACAACATCCCATCAAGGACCCAGACTCGGCTCCTGAGTCTGTTCTACAGCCCTGATCGATCAGTAGCAGTTTGATTTCAATAAATTTTTGGCATCCGCATTGACCTGGTATGTGAGTTATGTTGGATTTAAGTGGATCCCACAACGACACTCAATGCCATAATCACAGGACTTACAATCTACTTCATACCATATTGTGAAAGTTCTACTTCATGTATGTATGCTGAAGCTTTGAAGGGAAAGACATCCTGGCAATCGGGAACCAAAAGTCACACGGCACAACAAACCTCATACAAGAGACTTAGTGGGAAGGAAAAATTCAGGGGGGTGCCGGTTTCCACTCAGGAAAGCAGCAGGGAACTGAACGGTAGGCAGGGTTTATGTAGGATTCCTGCCTTGAGGTCTTACAAAGTATACAAAGTTCACAAAGGGAGACCAGAGCAAGGAAGGCTTTCCCTGCCTCTTGAGTTGCAGTGACTAGCCCAACAATGTGAGCATGTGTCCAATATGTGATTACTGGTCTTTGTGAGACACTCCTACAATCGGCGGGCCCCACGACTGTGAGAGCTCCAGTCTCAGATCCCCGCAATTCTCTCTTCAAAAATAAGGAAGTCCGCCTTGGTGTTTCCTTCCCTTCTTCCTTCAGGATGATAGTCATAGCCGATGATTATGCTCTCGCAGATCTAAGCCTCTGGCGAGAGCAATTCATACCCAGAGCGTTCTTCTGGGTCGACCAGCCGCCTAAAGTTGGAGGACTAGGGCTCACCGCTCACAGGGAGGCAAAAACACGGGCACCGGTATGGTTTATTGTAGCTCCAACACTCCGCTTAGACCTGCTCCCTCCACAGTGCAGGCGTACTAACAAGGGCGCGCCATGGACTACATTTCCCAGCAGCCCCCACGCAGCTCGAGCCTTGGAAGCACAGTGCTGGTCTATTTCCGGCTGTAGATCTCCGGGGTGTTGGGATCGGCCTTCGGAAATATTTTCTTTGTTAAGCTTCTGGGCTCCGACATGACACTCTAAGGCCGCTGGATTGTGGTTCAAGCGTGGCTACGGAACTTACCTTTTGGCTAACTTTCCTACGGAAACCTGACTCAGGTCGTACGCGGCCCACATCCGCCCAGAGATTCCCACCCCTACGGCTTCCCACCTGGAGGCCCCGCCCACTGCTTAGCCCCGCCTTTTCTCCCAGCGGACACGTTCCCCTCGGGCTCTTTTATGCAAATTTTCCTCGTCTCAGGTGGACCGTGGGTACGTGGCGAGACCCGACCCAATGGGAGACAGCGCAAGGGGGACGTGGGCCGGAAGTCCGTCCTGACCAGCAGCCGTTGGCTTATGACGCCTAACTCACGCGCTGAGGCTTGAGCCACGGGCCCCGAGCCCTAAGTTCCGTGTGGGCCTGAGAAGCCGGTCAGCTGGCGACGCTGCAGGCCCTTTATTGCCGGGATTTTTGACCTGGGTTCGTCCGGCGGGATTTGGAGCCCGGAGTCTCTCGGCAGTAGCCGTGGCCTACTGCCGTACAGAACCTAGGGCGTCTTGCCAGGCGGACGTGGTTGGTTTCGGGAGCTAGGCACTCTGGGGGCATGACTATGGCTGCGGGTCCGAGCTCCCAGGAGCCAGAAGGGCTGCTGATCGTGAAACTAGAGGAGGACTGCACCTGGAGCCACGAGGTACCCCCGCCCGAGCCAGATCCCAGCCCAGAGGCCTCCCATCTGCGTTTTCGACGATTCCGCTTTCAAGACGCCTCTGGTCCCCGAGAGGCCCTGAGCCAGCTTCAGGAGCTTTGCCATGGGTGGCTGCGGCCAGAGATGCGCACCAAGGAACAGATACTGGAGATATTGGTGCTGGAGCAGTTCTTGACTATCCTTCCCCAAGAGATTCAGAGCAGGGTGCAGGAGCTGCGCCCAGAGAGCGGCGAAGAAGCAGTAACCCTTGTGGAGCGTATGCAGAAAGAACTTGGGAAACTGAGGCAACAGGTGACAGCTGTTTTTACTTGTGGTTTGGCCTGGAAGACTGGGTCATTGCGCAAACCTTTTTGTAGTCTAATGTACTTGATTGTCCTGAGTAGACTTTACATGAGGAAGAGGAGGTTTTTTGTAGCTTACGCTTTCCTTCCAGATTTTCCCCATATGACGGTAATAGGAAGTGAGGAGGAGTTTGTTTCAACGTGTAGGCGATGCTCTACCAGTATTTAGTTCTGTAGTAAGAAAACTTCTCACTGGTTACTAGCCTTGTGACTTTGGGCAGACTACTTAATCCGTATGGTCCTGTTTTTCTGTTGGCTAAAGTACTGTCTGGGGATAATTTCGAGGATTCGGAGAAAAGTTTGGATGGCATCTACTGCCACTGCTTTGAGGATTTTGTTTTGGTTTTTTGTTTGTTTGTTTGGTTTGGTTTGGTTTGGTTTTGCTTTTTTGTGACAGCCTGGCTGCAGACCAGTGGTGATCCTCCACCTTCAGTTTCCCCAAATTCTGAGTTCCAGGATTACAGGCAGAGCCTAGTTACACAGCTCAGGCTTAAACTCGAGGCAATCCTCCTGCTTCAACTTCCCCGCTACTGTGATTCCCCCAGGCCTATATTTAGTGGTTAACACCCAGTATTATCTTTTTTTTTTTTTTAAGATTTATTTATTTTATTTGTATGAGTACACTATAGCTGTAGAGATGGCCATGAGCCATCATGTGGCTGCTGGGAATTGAACTCAGGACAGCCCCGCTCGCTCTGGCATAATTCACAGTAGCTGTCTTTAGACACACCAGAAGAGGGCGTCATCTCATTACGGGTGGTTATGAGCCACCATGTGGTTGCTGGGATCCGAACTTAGGACCTTCGGAAGAGCAGTCAGTGCTTTTACCCGCTGAACCATCTCGCCAGCCCCACCCAGTATATCTTAGTCAATAGTTTCCAGTACAGAACTGTATCCCTAATTGAACTTTGAAAAACAGCTAAGCACTGAGGGGCTATGGTCACTGACTGATGAGTTCACCTTATCTAGTAGTGAAACGTGGAAGCCTGTAGAGAAGGTGAGAGTGTGCAAGCAGAAGTGAGGTGTCTCAGTAGAGTATGTTGAGAGGTGTGCACTGGCAATGGACCCTCAGTTTTCTTGCTCCCATCCCTCCTCCATTTTCTGTTACAATCTAAAAAGCCCTTCACATACAACATCCTCTTGGCCAAGACCAAAGGGATAGTCTAAGGTTCTCTGTTGAGGGTGTGTCCTAAGAATCCTGTACTAATTTCCATTTCTGTCAGCCCCGTTGTGATGATGAGTGATGTGGGTTGGTTCCCAGGTCACAAACCAAGGGCGGGGAGCAGAAGTGCTTTTGGAGGAGCCTTTGCCACTGGAAACAGCAGGAGAGTCACCGAGCTTCAAGCTGGAGCCAATGGAGACTGAGCGAAGCCCTGGCCCTGGGCTGCAGGAGCTGCTAGACCCCAGCCCCCAAAGGGACTCCCAAGCAGTAAAGGAGAGGGGTGAGGGACAGTTACCTGGGCAGGTGGGAGGGAGGAGGGGCTTCGGGGATTGCCCCTCAGTCTAGCAGAATGTAGTACAGGTGCCAAGGAGAAAGGATTTCTGAAGTTAAGGTTCTCAGTTATGCTCTGGAAAACCTAGAGGAATTCTGTGAAGGTTGGATGGGGGGAAAGGGGAAGCTCTTAGTAAAGCCCTTCTGTGTACTGAACAGGCAAATTGTAGTTAGATGATTGATGTGGGGGTGTGGTTAGAATACTGTCAGCCAGGATAGAGGATAGCTCACATGCTTTTACTATAAACCGTTACTTTAGATCATCTACTTTAGTACACCTTTTGCTACTTTTAATGTGAATCCTAAAAGCTGAGCCTTGCAGTTGGGGGATGCATATTGTCTTGTAATAATCTGTGGGCTGCCAAGACTTGGTGTTACTGTTCTCATTATGATTTCTGTTATCTTCAGCATTATCTGCTCCCTGGCTCTCTCTCTTTCCTCCTGAAGGGAATATGGAAGATAAGGATATGACTGGGACCCAGGTGATGTGGAAGTTCTCATTACCTTTCCCCAGAGTTCTCCTTTTCTCCTGCTTTTGGGGTGGGAGGTTCCTCTCTGCTACTAGGAGGATATTTTCTTTCTGATGAGATCTCTCCATTATATTCTTTGTCTTTTCAACACATCACTTATAGGCTTCCCCCATGACATGAGTGTTCTTGGCACTCCTGGGTTTTACCCCATTAACTATGACTATGCTTGAATTATTCTTAGTGCATTATTGCATGTGATGCTGAAGGAGATCTTGTGTTATTTCAGTTGCCCGAGAGCCTGGAGGACATGGCAATGTATATCTCTCAGGAGTGGGACCATCAGGATCCTAGTAAGAGAGCTCCCTCAAGGGATATGGTGCAAGATAGCTATGAGAACGTGGGGACACTAGGTAAGAACTTCTCTCTGGGATGGTGACATTTATGACCAGACTGTCCTGCTCCTTGGATAGACACACCTTCTGGACATGAGTTTTGAGTTTTGTCAAAAACCCTACCGCTTGCTCTAACATTTCTTATCATAACACTCAGTTAAACATCTGCCAAATGGCACAGTTGATAGACTTAATGACATCCTTAGACGGTATTTCCATTGTTAAAGTTTGAGGCAGACAGTCGGAATTGGAGAGAATTTCCAAAGGCAGCATAAATCATACCCAGTGACCCACATCGCACAGGGTAGTGCTCTCCGTTCTTACTTCCTTGCAATAGAAGTACTCCTGAACTCACTTAGTATTTATCCCTGCTGTGCTTCATTGGTATTTCTAGATTTTTTTTTACCAGAGACAGAAAATCCTCCTGGCATCAGAATACTAGTTTATTAGCCCTCCTAGCCTGTAAAAATCCAGGAAGGGAAGGGGAACTTGTAAAGATTTGGAACAATATCTGTACATAGAGTAGGCTAGATATTGCATTCATTAAAGTACATCTGTGTATTGAACAGTTATGCCAAGGTTTAAAAATGATGCTCATAAAATAAGACAAACTGATAGCTAAATGTAGGTGGAGTGTGTATGTGTGTGTGTGTGTATATATATATATTCATACACACATATATATGACCTAGATAGTTCCTCAGCTTCCTTGTGTATGAGAATTCTCATAATAAAAAAGTGAAAGTAATTGAGGTGGCGTGGACAGTATGATTGGTTACATTGAAGTAACCAGCAGGAAAAATCACACTGCTGTCGCATTCCTCCGTGCTTGTCTGACGCTTCTTAGAGCTGTGAATTCACTTGCACTGATTGTACAGAGCTCCTGATGGCTTTGCTCTCCTTCTCTGGGACCTCCTAGCTTGCATCACTTGCCATTGCTGTGCCAGCGATAATGAGAGATGAGATTGCTGGGACTGATCTTCTGTTTGAGTCTGTGTTTTGTTAGAGGTTGAGCGAGGTGTTGGCTTCTCTATTTAGCACAGCACAGGGGGATTTACAAAGTTGTAATCTCATTGTCTTCTAAGAGCCCAGGTTCTTTCCCAGTTGATTCCATGGGTTTTTTTCCCCAGAGTTTTACAGTTTTATTTAGTTCTATCTATAAGTAACCAATACTCTTATTACAGTAAGTTGATTCTCAAAGAAGTGCTCATCCCATTTTATTTATTTTATACTTACTTGAATTATAAATTGTGTATTCTAGTTTTAAAAATTCAAGTTCTTTGAAAATATTTAAAAACTCATGGTCTTTATTTCTAGTTCATTTTTCCTAGAGAGTAACTACTGGAAATGCTTTAGTGTGACTCCCAAATGATGTATATCAGACTCAGGGAGAGTTTGTTTCTCTCTGCTCCTGGCAGGAAACAAGGCTCTGGGGTTTTTTGTCTACTTAGTAGAAGAGTGTGGTGATGTGTTTCTTTCATTGTGAACAGAGTCCTGCATTCCCAGTCAGGAGGTCTCAAGCACCCAGGTGGAACAAGGAGGGAAGCTGTGGGATCCAAGTGTCCAGACCTGCAAGGAAGGCATGAACCCCAGAAACCTAGTTCCAGGTAAGAAGTGAAAATAAACAGTTGCTCAGGAAGGCTCCCAGGCTGTGTGACAGACGTCTGGGCTTTGAGTGCATCAGCAGTGTTGCACATGGGGAGGTAACTACCTCTGATCTCCTGCACCCTGTCCCACCCTTGTGGCGAGTGGAGAGTGTGGGCTGTGGGTTTGGGGAGGTGCTTAGTCTTGGGCTGGCTTGCAACATTCTAGTCTCAGCCTTGATCCCTACTAGGAGGGGAAGAGCTAATTGGAAAGTGAAGTGAGGAGTTAGGGAGCTAAAAATGGAGTTCTAAGACTAGTCTGAGCTCTGAGTCTTTGAATCTCTTCTCTGTGTGCTTCTCTGGCAGCTTTACTTAAAAGGACAGGCTAGGAAATTGAGAGAGAACTCTGTTCTCTGGGCCTTTTGCTTGAAAGGTATATAGATATTTTTTTTTCACTGTAAAATAATCTAGGGCTTTTTCTCTCTTACTAGGAGTGGAAAAGTTTGAGAACCAAGAAAGAAATGTTGAATCTATTTCTCCTGAAAGTACCCATCCTCCAGTACTGTTGCCTGGCCAGGCTAGAAGGGAGGTGCCCTGGAGTCCTGAGCAGGGAAGACTTGATGACAGAGAAGGACATTGGGAATGTCCCCCAGCGGACAAAATAGAAGAGTCTTTAGTGGGAACCCCAAGTTGTAGAGGACTGGTACAAGCAAAAGAGCAGCCCAAGAAACTCCATTTGTGTTCCTTGTGCGGCAAGAACTTTTCTAATAACTCAAACCTAATTAGGCACCAGAGAATACATGCAGCAGAAAAGCTGTGTATGGATGTAGAGTGTGGTGAAGTCTTTGGTGGACACCCACATTTTCTGTCACTGCACAGAACACATGTAGGAGAGGAAGCTCATAAGTGCCTTGAATGTGGAAAATGCTTCAGTCAAAATACCCACCTCACCCGCCATCAGCGCACCCACACAGGGGAAAAGCCCTTCCAGTGCAATGTTTGTGGAAAAAGCTTCTCTTGCAACTCCAACCTCAACAGACACCAGAGGACACACACTGGGGAGAAGCCCTACAAGTGCCCAGAGTGTGGGGAGATCTTTGCACACAGCTCCAACCTGCTTCGGCACCAGAGGATCCACACTGGAGAGAGGCCCTACCGCTGTAGTGAATGTGGCAAAAGTTTCTCTCGGAGTTCACATCTTGTTATTCATGAAAGAACCCATGAGAAAGAGAGACTCGACCCTTTCCCTGAGTGTGGGCAAGGCATGAATGATAGTGCCCCCTTTCTTACAAACCACAGAGTGGAGAAGAAACTCTTTGAGTGTTCCACTTGTGGGAAAAGTTTCCGGCAGGGCATGCACCTTACCAGACATCAGAGAACACACACAGGAGAAAAACCGTATAAGTGTATCCTTTGTGGGGAAAACTTCTCTCATAGATCTAACTTAATCAGGCACCAGAGAATTCACACAGGAGAAAAACCCTATACCTGTCATGAGTGTGGAGACAGTTTCTCTCACAGTTCCAACCGGATCCGTCACCTGAGGACCCATACAGGAGAACGACCGTATAAATGCTCTGAATGTGGAGAGAGCTTCTCTCGGAGCTCACGCCTCACAAGTCATCAGAGAACTCACACTGGTTAGAAATGGGGGGTTGCTTTTTGCCTCAGTTTTGGCAGAAAACTGTCTTATCCAGAGCTGGTATTCTTTGCCCACTTTGGTGTATTTTGCTGGTAATTAATACAAAGAAAAAAATGGGACTTATTTTAAGGGGTGAAGAACTAGCTTAAAACTAAAAAGTTCGTTCTTCAGAAGTAAGAATAAGACTTTGAGTTGGCCTGCTCAGGTGAGGTGGCCTGCTCTGGGATGGCTTTCTATGAAGCCATCCTGTTTTCAGATGCATCGACCTTTATTTTGACCCAGGTATGGTTTAGGGGTTGTATTGAGTCTAGTATTTATCCCATCAATTTTGGGAATACCTATGGCTTCAACCCCTTATTTGTGACATTAAGCAGGAGAGTTTGGGCTCCTGAGGCCCTTGAGACCAAAGAAGGGCTAGGTCCTGGGAGGCCAATTTAAGGTCAACAAGACCAATTTTAAGTTTTTTGTTTTGTTTTGTTTTTTATTTTTGTTTTTGTTTTGTTTCATTTTAAGGCCCTGGCTGGAAAGTCCTGGGCAGTCCAGTTCTGCCATTGCAAAACCCCTCTGAGTAGTTTGGCAGGAGTGCTCATTGACATAAAAAGTGACCTCAGAAAAAAAAGAGAACTAGAGAGATAGGAAATCATAATGTGGAACCCACAAATGAACCCAGCATTTTACAGATTAAGGATATGTGATTACAGTCTACCTTTCTAGAGATTTGCGACTTTCTTCCACCTGTCAGAAGGTACCTAGAGCTCTGTAGACATGATTATGAGTGGAGGGTTCCATGAGTCTTTCCCTGTTGAGAATGTTTGGAGGTTTTATAATAAATATCTCCAAGGAAACATGGATATGTAAGAATCTTTATTGAGGGATTTTGTGTTGATGTGGTTCAAACTTCTCTTTCCTTGTGGGGGTTCTTCTGGAGATGGAGTTTCTCTATGTAGCCCTGCTTGTCTAGGAACTCACAGAGATCACCTGCGTCTGCCTCCTGAGTATAGGTATTGCAGGCACGCACCACTACCGCCTGGCCAGATCAGGCTTTTTAAAAACAGGAAATTTTTGTCTTGTAAAACTTGTTCCCAGGAGGGAATCTAATAATGGTCTTCACAAAGCCATTGATCATTAATGGTGTGTGCCAGCTCCTTGCTGGCAGGTCCAGGTGAGATAAGAGAGGTCCTGCCAGGATCTCTGGGGCTGAGCAGGATGGCGAGTGTTGGCCCAAAAGAAACACAAGCCAGGACAATTGGGGAGTCTTATCGAAGCAGGAACTCAACTTTATGGCATCAGCCTCTTGCTTATACAAGTTCAGAACATAGGCAGGGGGATTTTTGATGAGGTGAGATGACATAGGAGGAGGGTATGGAGTGACTGACAGTGGCAATGGCAACAGTAGGGCAGAGGCAGGACCAAACAGGTCGTGCTGAATCGCCCAGATACAGAAGTGACTGAGATCGGTCTCAAGACTCAAGCCAGGCTCGGGTTTGTCCTCAAGGCCCAAACCAGGGCCAAAATGGAGCCCAACTGGTGTGGAAATACAAAGCCAGACAAAATTAGGAGAAGGAAAGCATTATGTCATAGAGGTGGGCTTGGGGTAGGAATAATAGGAGTGTTTCTTTTTTGTTTGCTTTGATTTTTCAAGTCAGTTTTCTGTGTAGCCTTGGCTGTCCTGGAACTCATTTGTAGACCAGGCTAGTCTCAAACTCGGAGATATGCTTACCTCTGCCTCCCAAGTGCTGGGATTAAAGGAGTGTACCACCAACTCCAACAGAGTGTTTATATTTTGAGAGAGTTAGAACCCAACACTTAGGAAATCAGATGCCAGGAAGCCATCTCACCATCTCCAGAGAAATCTAATCTAGGCATTCTGTGGGGAAAGATGGTGGAGCAGGGGATTAACAGCAGTCTGTCAAAGCAGTCCTCATTCTTACACCAGCTCTTGTCTCAGATTAGTGTGTTCAAAAGCTTGGAATTCTGGGCCAACTTTTAAAACATTATTTTCTTATTTCCCTTCAGCTTAAGGGATTTTTTCACAGGTGAGCAGTGGTGGTCTGAGGGCAAGGAAGGAAGGTGAGAAGATTTGTGTAGATTAACTAGAGCTTTATATAGGATCTGCAGTGTAGGAACAGGGCCTTGGTCCCATGCAGTAGGTAGGGCAGGACTGATAAGGCTCCTGGTGCCATGAAGCGGGTGGGATGTCTAGACTTGCTGTGCCACCAAACCACTTATTACTTGAATTGTATACACACACAGTATAAAATCACCCATGCAGATATTACATGGCCTAACTGGTGTTGCTGTGTTGTGTACCTTTTCCTGGGCAGATATAAACAAGTGTCACCCCAGATAAGGTACCAGTGGCAGACTAAAGAAAGGATTCCACCCATGTTAAGATTAGTAAGTTAGTGAGTTTGTTGGAGCTACATACAGGAGGGCCAACTGAGCCTGGAGTTTTCTTAACTGTGTGGATATGTGGAGGACAGAGGACCTATAGTATCATTCCTCAGGAGCCATTGTCTTAGAGTTTTATTGCTATGAACAGACACCATAACCAAGGCAACTTTTATAAGGACAACAGTTAATTGGGGCTGGCTTACAGGTCCAGAGGTTCAGTTCAGTATCATGAAGGCAGGAACATGGTGGCATCCAGGCAGGCATGGTGCAGGAGGAGCTGAGAGTTCTACATCTTCATTTGAAGGCTGCTAGCAGAACACTGGCTTCCAGGCAGCTAGGACAAGGGTATTAAAGCCCACTTCCATAGTGACACACCTACTCCAACAAGGTTACACCTCTAAATAGTGCCATTCCCTGGGCCAAACATAAACTGTTGCATTCCACTCCCTGGCCTCCACAGGCTTGTTCAAACACATGAGTCTGTGGGGGCCATACCTAGCCATAGCATAATAAAAAAAGTACATTTAGTCCAACTTCCAAACTCCCCATAGTCTATAGCAGTCTCAACAATGTTTAAAGTCCAAAGTTCAAAGTCTCTTCTAAGATTCATCCAATCACTTAACTGTAATCCCCAAGACAAGACAGGAGAACCAGCTGGGCACACTCCAAACTCTCCATGTCTAACGTCAAAGTGATCTTCAGATCTCTACTCCTTTTTCATCTTTGTTGACTGTAACAAACTTCTTGGGCTGGTTCCACTCCCTGTTAGCCACTTTCCTCCGCAGGTGTCCTTACAACTCTGACATCTTTAGCATCTTGGGGTCTCCAAGGCAACTTGTTACAGTTTCTTGTTTCAATGTCTGGGATCCACACATCATCTGGGCTCCTCCAAAGGGCTGGCATCACTTCTCCAGCTCTGCCCTCTGTAGCAATCTAGGCTCAGGTTGATCCACTCCACTACCACTGCTGTTCTTGGTGATCATCCCATGGTACTGGCATCTCCAATACATCTCCAACTAGTTCTGCTGCAATTAGGCTTCACCAATAAATAACCTCTCATGGGCCCTCTTCATGGTGCCAAGCCTCAACTCCTTTGCATGACCCCTTCAGTTTTGGGCCATCAACTACAACTGAGGCTGCACCTTCACCAATGGCAATCCCTGGCCTCTCACAGTGCCAAGCCTCAGCTGCTCTTCATGACCCTTTCATGCCTTCAAAACCAGCACCATCTGGATGACTCTTACACATTACCAAGTACAGCTGCAGCACGAGGTACAACCTTGGCTATCTCTGAACACAGCTTCTTTGTGTTCTCAGAAGACACTTCCCAGAAAACTTCATCAGAATGATGCTGGTCTCTTCTAAATCACCACTAATTTCTTAGCTCCAGCTAACTAGCATCTGTTTGTTGTCCCAACAGTCCCTTCTATTCTTGATTCTAAAGCTAGAGCCACATGGCCGAAACTGCCATGTTCTGCTACTTGCTGGGCTGGAACATGGCCCCATTGTTCTATTACATTATCACTAGCTTCCTCTTTTCCATCTCCTTCACTGCCTAAGCTTGGCTGTCCTGGATCTTGTTCTGTAGATTGACCTTGAATGCAGAGATCTGCATTTCTGTCTCCTGGGATTAAAGGTGTGTACCACCATGCCTAGATCTAAATTTAGCTAGGTAGGATCTTGCCCTAAGGTCATCACTCCATTAATTCAATTTAATATCTTTGATATAAAATTTCAATTTATATCAATTTAATATCAATTTCACTTCCTGGTGCCCCTTTAATACTCGGACTATATATTTTTCCATTCTAAGCTTGCTATGCTTATTCAAAATGCTCTTCATGAGACTTACCCAGAGAACAAAGTCTATGATTGGCATTTCTGAGACTTCCTTTGTCAATGCAATTAATCTGAGTCTCTTCACCTTAGCTTCAGGCAGACTCTTCACACAAGGGGAAAAAGTAGCCATGTTCTTCACCAAAATACCACAAAGCAGTCTCTAGGCCACACACTGACATTCTCCTCCTCTGAACCCTCGGGCCAGGTCTGCACAGTTCACATCACTCACAGCAACCAAGTCTTCCATATTCCTACTAGGTTGGCTCATTAAGTCCCACTTAAAACATCCCATGACTTTCCAAAGCCAAAATCCCAACATCCACATTCCTCCAAACAAAGACATGGTCAGGCCTATCACAGCAATACCCCACTCCCAGTACCAACTTCTGTCTTAGGGTTTTATTGCTGTGAACAGACACCATGACCAAGGCAACTCTTACAAGGACAACATTTAATTGGGGCTGGCTTACAGATTCGGAGGTTCAATTATCATCAAAGCAGGAACATGGCAGCATCCAGTCAGGCATGGTGCAGGAGGAGCTGAGATCCCCTGGGCTAGAGTGGATTGCCATGTGGGGACTAGGAGTTGACCGTGGATCATCTAAAGAACAGCCAATGTTAACCACTGAGCCAACCGTCCAGCTCCTGTTCTGTAATATTTTAATTATCTTTAGTTGTACTTCCCTTTGGGTAATAAGACCATGTAGGCAACCATAAATTAATCTGTTTAGACTCCTCATGAGTTCCTTTTAGGGGCTTGGGGGGAGCCCCTTCCTCCTTTATGTAGCATACATTAGTATTTTTTAATTCATTAATTTAAGAATGAAACTAAGGTCTTGGTGCATACTATTTATGTGCCCTACTAGTCAATTACATGGTACAATTTGAACCTATGTTTTTAGCATAGCCATTACAATTTATGTAATTTGGGATGATAGTTCATTATTCAGATCCTTGTTTTTGTAAATAGAAAGAAAACAATATTCATACATTTAAAGAAATGCACATTTATTTTCAAACTATATTCTAGCTGAGTTGTTCAGGAGTCCCTGCCCATTTACTCTTTGTCCCAGCTGCTGGGTCCCACTCTCCAGCCATACCTGACCTTGAGGAGCCCCCACACCAGCAGAGCCGCAGGCAGGTGCCCCTCCCTCTACTGAGAGCAGTAGTACTGGACCTGAATCTGAAATTGAAGCAAAAGGATGAACCCACAAAGGGGACGACAGACCAAATTCTCTCAGACAACAACCCATGGATGGCCTGTAAGGACTGCCACTCCGAGGCGCACAGAGCCTGCCATTTTTTCTTTTAACTTCAACAGACAAATTATATAGAACAAGATACCAAGAAACACAGAGAAAAACAATTATCACACAGACAGATTTGACCTTGGCAGGTCCATAAACACAGAGAAAGACAACTTATACACAGAGATAGACAACTGGGCCCAGTAACAAACATTAGATACACAGATAATCACAGCCAAATCACAGAGTCGCTCAGTCCGTGTACCTGCCACGTACACGGCTGCCCCATGACAAAAATCTAGAGAAATAAAAGCAAAAACACTACACAAACAAAAGAAACTAGTATATAAAACCAACAGTCAAGCTCTCCTGACTTCCCGACACCCCAGGTACAACATCCAGGGTTTCCCGACAGCAGTTACTTCCCAACGTCTCAGGTACACCATCCGAGACTCCCCGATGCCTCAGGTACAACATCCAAGGCTTCCCAATGTCCTAGGCACAGCATCCAGGACTTCCGGATACCCCAGGTACAACATCCAGGGCTTCCCCAATAGCAGCTGCCCGCAGCCGCTGGGCCCAAAACCAAAACCAAAACAAAACACAAAACACAAAACCACAAATGCAGCACAGCGGCACCGCACACCTCAGACACACACCACAC
>NW_022196894.1:178555-190581 GCF_008632895.1 Mastomys coucha
ATTCTTAGGCCCATAACTTTTCTTCCTAGTCAGCACAGGTTTAAAGCTTTAATTTCTCCTTACAATACCTTCCCCTACACTAGAGAAAAATGGCCGATAGGAGAAATTGTATTCAGTTCCTTAGTTTTGGGAGAGAGGGGCTTGTAGTAGCCTTCCCTAGTGATGTTTCACAGTTAACTTTCTTTTTTGAGTTGCACTCTCATTATTTATCCCCTGGCTGGCCCAGAACTGGTCTGCAATATGTAGACCAAGATGGCACCCGACTCAAAGATCTTCCTGACTCTTTCTCCAGAGTGCTGGGATTAAAGGTGTGTGTCGCCACACTGGACTTCCACAGTTAATGTTTAATGGGGGAGGGAGATGTTTTCTTCAGTAGTATAGCCACTGCTAAGATGCCCATGCACCAGTAACCCTGAGGAAACTCATTGGCCATTTAAAACGATAGAAAACTAAAAGAGGGACCAGAAAGTGTAATAGGAGAGAGGCATTGAATGTGATCAGAGTACAGCATGTACATCTCTTAAAGTGTCACAATGAAGCCACTGACAAAGGAATGTAAGGAGTGTCTGACAGACAAAGGAGAGTAAGAAGACATGACTGTGACCTTGCCAGTGGCCTGAAGTGGGCGGTATACAGAGATGCGAAGGGGTGCTGAGGAACAGGTTTCCTCTTTAGATATCATAGTTGTTATCTTATGTGTACTAGTGTTTTGCTTTCATGTGTGTCTGTGCACCACACACATACTGGTGCTTGAGGAGGTAATGAGCCTCCATGTAGGTGGTGGGAATCGAACTTGGGTGCTTTGCAAGAAGTGCTCTTAACCACTGAGCCAACTAACTCTCCAGCTCAAGGAACAAACTTCTAACAAATATCTCCCCCTCCCTCTCCCTCTCGTTCCTCTCCCCATCTCTCTCCCTCTTTCTCCTTCTCCCACCTCCTTCTCCCTCTCTACCTCTCTCACCTCCCTCTCTCTCCCTCTCTTTCTTCCCCTCCTCTCTCTCTGTCTCTCTGAAATATTGATGGCCCAATATTCAAGTCCTCAGTGTCTCGTGCTTCCTATATTTGGGGTACATACTTGTTTCTCCTCCTACCTCTATCCCAGCTACATGAAGTTCTGTGATATAAGGACAGAGTGGTTTCTATATTGTAGTCCATGCCCTGGGGAAGGATGCAATGCTCTTTGGAGAAACAAGAGTCTGAGTGGAAGCCCAGAGAGTCTGAACCACAAGATGGGTCTCAGGATATTTACTTTGCAATGTCTACTAGGATCTACCAGGACAGTTGAGCAGAAATACTCATGAAGAAACCAAGCCATTATGAGACGGGTAAGAGACTTCATAAACATTCCCCTCTGGTTACTGATAGTAATTGTTGAACCAAAATATAATAGGCATATTTTGATACCCAGCTCTGTGGAGTTGTGAAAGCAGCTTTGATAACAGTTATCTTTTCTCAGATACTGTAACAGCTGTGGATGATTTAGCCTAGAGTGGAGATCCATCTGCATCATAGAACCCTGGAAATAACATCATGATTTCTGTCTCTTAGAACAGTCGAGAGGAAGAAAAGAAATGAAGCAACGTTTGTGGCCACCTCCTTCTCACAAAATACCCAAGGAATTGGGATCTGAATTGACCACTAGAGGCATGAAATACTCTAGAGGTTTAATGCAGGAACCTATGGGGGATTAGTGAGAACAATTATTTATTGGGGGAAAGGGGGTGGGTGGAAGATTTCATTTCCTAACAGGAAAAAAAAGTTCATTTTCTATTGTATACTAGAGTTCTCAAGTACTTGAATTTGATATCTCTTTATTTTTGCCTAAGTTAAAAATAAATATAAGAAGAAAATAAAAAATCACACACACACACACACACACACACACACACACACGTGTACACGCACACACACATCAACTACTCAGAAGCCACACAGGGAACTGGCTCCAAGAGCTGGTAGATACTTACCTCTTAATTGCAAGAAGACTGTTACTGGAGTAGCCTGATACTTACAAGAGTGTCAAATCTCTACTGAAAAAAAAACAAGACCTACCTGTGTTTTAAGTGAGCTCGAGGTGTTGATAGAAATGCAAACTTTCCTGTGGTTCTTCTCTACCCACAGCCATGCCTGACCAACAAAGTCTAGCCTTTTCTAAGCCCGGACAGTGGCACCTGAGCTCATGTTGTCTGGGCCCTAGGTGAGCTGTGCCTTCTCCATGTGTTGGCCACTGTCCTCGGTTGCCCGTGATTCAGATGGCCTGGGATGGCTCAGAACCATATTAGACTGGTTATTGTAACTTGGGAACCGTGTACCTACTGGGCTACTTCTTTATTCCTTTCTGTCTTGTTGCTTCTTAAGGCAAATTCATCCCACAGGGGATATTTTCTGAGAGAATTATACTTTTTTTCTTCTCATAATATGAGCATAGATTGTGCTTATGGCAAAAAGTGGCTAGGAGTGATTTCCTGGAGCTAAGATTGTGCTCATATAAGCTTGGGTGGTACAAGTCGGGAGGACTTTAAGGTGATAAAATTAGTATAGTATAGCATAGTGTGGTGTAGTAAATATGTAAACTGGTAACACTCATTTAAAGATAATATGCCATGTGTAACTATGCCAGGCTTTTATAGTGCTGGTGCCACAGGCCTGTTTACCCCAGAATGAAACATGAGAAATACACTGTCCTGTTAAACCACTGAGCAGGATGTTTTGTAGCACCTCTCTGATCTGCCTTATGGACTGTTGTTGACCACAACATTCTTTTGTTTGTTTGGTTGGTTGGTTGGTTTTTCAAGACAGGGTTTCTCTGTGTAGCCCTGGCTGTCCTGGAACTCACTCTGTAGACCAGGCTGGCCTCGAACTCAGAAATCCACCTGCCTCTGCCTCCCAAGTGCTGGGATTAAAGGGGTGTGCCACCTCTGCAAGCGACCACAGCATTCTTAAGCAGTGTGTGACTACAGCTGCAAGCTGTTAACCCTTCCGTGCCTGTCTGACTACACAGTTGGTAGCCAAGTGGTTGAGCTGCTTCTGGAGACACAAGTTCTGAGTCAAAATCTGTTCTCTTCTTCAGAGCTTGTTAAAGTATGAAGCTATGGCTGTGTACTTTTCCCAGGAAGTATGGGAGCTATTCAGAAGGTTCTCCACAAGAGTGTATTGCAGGAAAACCATGAGGCTGTCATCTGTCTAGGTAAAGATCTTTTCTCCATTGTGTAGACAGTTAATGATCTGTCCTCATGCAGGGTATGAACTCACTTATAGATGGATATTAGCAGGAAAATAGAGGGTACCCATGCAACATTCCACAAGCCCTAAACAAGAAGGAAGGCCCAAGCAAGGACACTTGAATCTCACTTAGAAGGGGAAATGAAATATGACTAAAGAAGGCAGATGGAGGAAGAGAACTGGATGGGAGAAGGGATGGGGAGGGCAATGGAGGGGGGCATTCAGGATCAGGTGTGGGGAGAGACAGGAAAGATGGCCAGAGGACCAGGAGAATGAATGGAAATCTGCAACTGGTGGGGGAGGTGCTAAAAACCCAAGACAGGGGAAGTCCCCAGAAATCAATGGGGGTAAACTTAGCTGGGACTCATGACACTGGAGATATAAAACCTTGAAGAGGCCACCTCCTGTAGCCAGGCAAGGACCCCAGTGGAGCAATAGGAACACTGACCTACGCACAAAACTTTCAACCCAAAATTTATCCTGTCTACAAGAAATGTAGCTATGGTGATGGAACAGAGATGAAGGGAATGGCCAAGCAATAACTGGCCAGACTTGAGACCCATCCCATGGGCAAGCACCAATCCCTGACACTATTAATGATACTCTGTTATGCTTGCAGACAGGAACCAAGCATAACTGTCTCTGAAAGGCTCCAGCCAGCAACTGACTGAAACAGATGCTGAAACTCACAGCTAAACATTGGATGGAGGTTGGGAACTCTTATGGAAGGGTTGGGGGAAGAATTGAAGGCCCTGAAGAAACTCCACAGGAAGACCAACAACAGAATCAACTAACCTGGATCCTTGGGGCCTCTCAGAGACTGACCAGCAATCAAAGAACATACAACGGGCTGAGCCTAAACCCCCCACATATGTGTGGGAGATGTGCAGAACCTAAACCCCCCACATATGTGTGGGAGATGTGCAGCTTGGTCTTCATGTGGGTCCCCCAACAACTGGAGCAAGGCTGTCCCTAGAGCTGTTGCCTGTCTGTGGAGTACATTAACCTAGTTGGGCTGCCTTGTCTGGCTTCAGTGGGAGAGGATACACCTGGCTCTGGAGATTTCATGTGCCAGAGTGAGGTGTTACCCAAGGGGAGGGGGACAGAGGCATGGACTGCATGAGGGGCAACTGGGATGGAAGGAAGCAATCGGGATATAAAGTAAATTTAAAAAAAAAAAAAGTGTAATGATCTGTCCTCCTGACTCACTAAGAGTGAAATCCCTGTGGTTCTCACTTTTTGGTTGGTCAGTTCACAGCTACGTGGTGCCCAGACCCTGGAGAGCTTTGTTCAAATGTGCCTGTCCATTTCTCATTATAAAGCTGTTATCCCTTCCATACTCCTTCACATTTGCTCTTCCTGTGTCTGCTCCATCTTTATACAGGAAACTACCTCTTAGTGACTCAGACTGTCATCCTTATATGCTCTTTGCTTTAATCCTACCCTCCTCCATCAATCACAGCCAATCAGATGATCTGTTCTTGACAGTCTTCAAAATGCTGCTTCAGAGTCATGCCATGTCTTAGCCTCTTGCAGTATGAGCATTTTGGCCAACATCAGCAATGCCTTGAGCCAGGTACATTTCTGGCTGGCACACGTAACTCCATTCTTGCCCAATCATAGCTTTTAATATTTTAACTGTACCATATTATCCACAGAGATTTTTAAATCCTGTGATGACTTTTTATATTCAAGACAAATGCCAGCCCTTTGTCAGGGCCCTCACACCCTGGCAAGCCAGTCCCTCTCTGCCTCCTCTGTGCCTTGTGACCTTGTTGTTTCTTCAGCCTCCTGTCCTGTCATTTCGTGTGCTCACTCTGCTCATTGCCACCCTCCTGTGGCCTCTACTCAGCTTTCTAGGGTCCCTGTTGCTTCACTTTCAAACAGCTTTAAATTCTGCCCAGTTCAGAACAACACTCAAAGGGGCAAATGCAACCATATCTGTTTACAATTCATAAAAAATGGATAAGCCTAGGGACTGGTAGATACTTGGTTCTTATTCACAATGGGGAAGCCATTTCTGGGAGCATACTTGAAAGGTGTCCCTCCTCTAATCAGAAAATCAGTATATTCAATATTTTAGAAATGTTCATAGACAAAGCCAAGAAATTTCCCCTGGCTCTCTCTCACCTACTGTGCCTGCTCAGCACACATAGCTGCTGCTGTGCCAAAGACTAGAGAATGGCCCCTTAGCTCTTAATGCCCAAGTCCCAGGTGAACTTTTCAGTTATTTAGGGCTCCCTGAGCTTGACCTTATCTTTTCTCAGAGTCCAAGACCCACTCTGCTCAGCAGGAACCTTTAGACATCCGAGCAAGTCAGTTTGCTGGGACAAACTACCAGACAGGAAGTAGGGAGAAAGGACTTATTTGAGTTTACAGTTTCAACTTTTCATCCATGAAGGGAGGAGTTTGGATGATTGATGGGGGAGGGGTAGTATGGCACAGGGGAATGGTTCATGCCAGGATGATGGGGGATGGGTGGTGTGGCACAGGGGAATGGTTCATGCCAGGATGATGTGGGAGGGGTGGTGTGGCACAGGGGAATGGTTCATGCCAAGGTGACTAGGAAACAAAGAAGATACCTGTAGTATAGATGGTGGGGTGGTTTGAATTGCTTGACCAATTGCTTGGGTACTGTTAAGAGGTATGGCCCTATGGGAGGAAGTGTGTGGGGGTGAGCTTTGGAGATCAGGCTCCACCCATTGTGAAAGAAGGCTTCCTCCTCACTGCCTGAGGGTGCCAGTCTCTCAGAACTCTCAGCTCCTTCTCCAACACCATGTCTGCCTGCATGCTGCCATGCTTCTCACAGTAAAGATAATGAACTAAACCTCTGAAACTGTAAGCCAGCTCCAATTAAATGTTTGCCTTGGTCATGGCGTCTGTTCCCAGCACCCTGTGAACCCTTCTGCAAATTCTATAGATGGCTTTCTCCTTATTTTATTCTATCCCAGCACGTGGCCTTGGGAATGATAGCACCCACATTCAGGACAAATCTTCTCCCAACTAGTTAATCCTCCCTGGAGATGTCTGCATGGGCTCAGACTTAAGCTTCTTCTCCTAGCAATGTCACAGTCTGAACAAGATTAATCATCAGATCCAGTGTGGTGTGTAATGCAAGATGCAGTCTCGAGGGAGGTTAAGACCAGTCCAGCTGGGATTCATAGTGAGTGCAAGGCCAGTCAGAGCTACATAATAAGACCCCATCAATGATGATGATGGCGACAACGACAATGACGACAGTGGTGGGGGTGGTGGCAGCGATGTAATAGAAGAGAAAAAGAGGACGGGGGAGTATGACTCAGGTAAAGTACAAGGACCTGATTTTGATCCCACAGAAACCACCTAAGAACTCAAGCTGGGCATCATGTTTATGATTTCAGAGCTGCGGAAGCAGAGAAAGGAGGATGCCTGGGGCTTTCTGGTCAGCCAACCTAGCCTACTTGGGGAGCCCCTGGTCAGTAAAAAACCTCCTTCAAAAAACAAGTAAATAAGTGGAGATTGTTAGGGTCACTGTTGGTGCGATGAGACACCATGGCCAAAAGCAAGTTGGGGAGGAAGGTTTACACTTCCACCATTTTCACTGAGGGAAGTCAGGACTCAAGCAGGGCAGGACCTGGAGGCAGGAGCTGGAGGCAGGACCTGGAGGCAGGAGCTGGAGGCAGGACCTGGAGGCAGGACCTGGAGGCAGGACCTGGAGGCAGGACCTGGAGGCAGGAGCTGGAGGCAGGAGCTGGAGGCAGGACCTGGAGGCAGGAGCTGGAGGCAGGAGCTGGAGGCAGGACCTGGAGGCAGGACCTGGAGGCAGGAGCTGACGCGGAGTCCTCGGAGGGGTGCTGCCTATAGTTTGCTCAGATTGCCTGCTTACAGAACCCAGGACCATCAGCCCGGGAGGGTGGCACCACCCACAATGGGATAGGCCCTCCCCCATCAATCACTAATTAAGAAAAGCTCCTGCAGGCTGGCTTGTAGCCTGATCTTATGGAAGCATTTTTCTCATTTGAGACTCCCTTCTTTTGATGACTCTAGTTTGTGTCAAGTTGACAAAATGAGCCAGCATGGCTGTGTCTTCTCAGAAACAACCCAGGTGGTTCTCTGGTCTCCATATGCACTTGAACACACATCATCATAGCATGTTACTATGGATATTCATCCCTGGACAACTGAGCTTGGCTCAGGAAATCAGACACTTCCCAAGCTAGGGACTGATCCCCTCCTCCTGCTTTTCGGTTAGTTCTTGCAAGGCTTGGCCTATACACAGTTCTTATGTCCAGTCAGTGATGGCAAGCACGGAGGCGAAGTCCATTCAGTTCAGAATGTTTTGGTACTTGCAAACTATCCCGGGAAGAATGGGAGCTGTTGTGTCCCATTTGAGCCTCTCCTCTCCAATGACGTAATGCAGGAAACTGCAAGTCTGTCGTTTTTTATAGGAGAGGACCTTCTTAACTTTGCAGAGTTTAGTGACCTGTCTGGGTTTTGGCTTACTGAGAATAATCCCTCTCAGGGTCCTGTTCTGCCCCTAGCTAGCTCTTTTCTTTAGTGGATGGTAAAGAGGAAGGAGGAAGAAGTATGCAGACCACCTGGGAAGCTTTTTCCAAATTGACATGTTTATTCCTCTCCCTGCGTAGAGTCATTGATCCATTCTGTCACTCTTAACCCCAGGTTTGTTCTCTCATTGGTTTCCACTTAGTAAAAACATCCTCAAGTTAAGAAAAAAATGGACAGTCATTCTTTAACCTCATCTTCATATCCACTAGCAACCCATTAGCAAGTTTTACTAGCTCTAATTTACATGATGTGCCAAGTCCAACTGTGTCCAACCTGAACTGGTATAACTGACACGACAACTATAGATATCTAACTGTTACCTCATGCACCCCGTTTGTCCTACCACTGCATTATCTAGAAACCAGAGTCATCTTCAAAGGATCTTGTCATGATTCCTTGCTTCAAAATACTGTATTGGCTTCTTTTTTTAAAGATTTTTTTTTTTTTTTTTTTTTTTTTTTTTTATGTTTTTAATCAGGGACTGCTGGAGAGATAGCTCAGCAGTTAAGAGCATTGACTGTTCTTCCAGAGGTCCTGAATTCAATTCCCAGCAACCACATGGTGCCTCACAACCATCTGTAATGGGATCTGATGCCCCCTTCTGGTGTGTCTGAAGACAGCTACAGTGTACTTATATACATAAAAAATAATTTTTAAAAGTTAAAAAAATGTTTTTAATCGTGTGTGTGTGTGTGTGTGTGTGTGTGTGTGTCTGCCTGTATAAACTCTTGGAGTCCAGAAAAAGGTGTTGGATCTTCTGGAGCTGGAGTTAGACAGGTGATAGGGAGTTGTCTGATGTGAGAAGCGAACTTGTGTTCTATCAGAGAGCAGCAAGTTCTCTGTCTCTAAGCCATTTCTCCAGCCCTGCTGCATTGCTTAAGTTAAGGATATAATTTATTTATGCCAGACAGTGGTGGTGCATGCCTTTAATTCCAGCACTCAGAGAATAGAGACAGGAGGATCTCTGTGAGTTCAAAGCCAGTCTAGTCTACAGAGAGAGTTCCAGGACAGCCAGAGCTACACAGAGAAACCCTGTCTCAACCAAAAGACAAATAAACAAACAAAGAATGTAATTACTATTCCTTGCTGGGGCACAGGATCCCTGTGGTATGGCTTCTCCTTTATTCATGCCCTTATTCAATCTTTAGTCACATGCTTTTCCCATAGTTCCCAGAATCTGCCATGCTCACTTTACTTTCATTTGTCATCTGCATAGCAAACTTTTCCTTTTTTTTTTTTTTTGCTATATGACAAAGAACTCTTTGAACTTTATGTTCAAATACTATTTTTCATCTATAAAACCTAATATGAAATAAGCCCCAAAGAGCAAAATATTAGGATTGTTTCTCATGTATAGTTTTCTGCACCTTAGTCTCTAACATTTTGTTGTTGTTTTTTTAACATATTGCCTCGTTACCCTACTAGAATGCATTACCCTTTAGAATGACATCACAAACTTTGACCTTACCACACAGAGAAATATCTACAACATCATACCCATGACATCATCCCCACCCAGTAAGTCCTCATCTCTTTTGACTGCTGAGTATTAAAGCTGAGGCCCTGTGTGCATGCTTTACTCTCAGTTAAACATCTCCTAGCCACTAGAATATTTATTGAAATAATTAATAACCTAGGTATGCTGCTTGAGTCCTGTAATTATATCACCCAGGAACCTGAAGTAGTTGGATACTCCAAGTTTGAGGCCAGCCTAAGCTACAGTGTGAGTTCTAGAACAGGATGGCTGCAGTATTACCCCGTTGTCTGGTTCTGGATAAACCTACAAATGTCCATTGAGGGCTTTGGGTGATTTTTCTAGCTGGATATGAAGGAGCAAGTGGTGGAGGGCAGCCAGCAGGTAAAGGCACTGACTGCATGAGCCTCAAAGCCTGAGATCGGTCCCCCAGAGCTCACACAAAGATGGAAGGAGACGACTGGCTCACAAAGGTCTCCTCTGCCCTTCACATGGATGCTGTGGTGCTTGCACATTGCCTCACCATCCAGGCACACAATAATTTTGTAACATGACAATAGAGTGCTTTGGAGGGGATATAACTCTATCCTTGCCTGGGGCCTAGTGCTAAATAAATACAAACAAAAGAAGAAAGTATGGTCATGACGGCAATCATTTATTCATGTGCTACCCAGCTTACTCTCATCCTTCATAGGAATAGTCCTTTTAAAAACAATTATCACGGGGCTCAAGGATGGCTTATTGTTTAAGAGCATATTGCTCTTCGAGAAGCTTCAAATTCAATTTCCAGCACCCATGTTAGGTAGCTTACAACTTGTCTGAAACTCGGCTCCAAGGGGTCTGACATCTTTTCCGGGGGCACTCTACTCTACCCAACCCCCACTAAAAATAATAAAATACTTTATATATATACATACATACACACACACACACACACACACAATGGCCTGCCTGTATTCCTCACAACCTCTGGAACTTGGTTAAACATCAGATTTTCCTGGTTGTAGAAGAGGCAAATGCACTGGATTCACATTCCCCATGTTCTCATTGATATACACTGGGAATTAGTTTGTCTCTGATTTACAGAGAATACAAACATGATACTGGATAGAGAAGTCTGTCATTTGAAATAACATACTATAAAAAGGCTCTTTCTTCTTGAGTGGCCTAGAATTAATCAGCTAATTCACAATTAATTTATAGCCCTTGAATTCATTTTTCCATTTCCATTATTATCTGCACTCCCTAATCCTAAGGTGATTTCCTATCTGGAACAAGGAAAAGAGCCATGGATTCAGGCTTTTCAGACTCCAAAGACAGTCCCATAGACTCTCCTGCAGGTAATCATACAAGAGAGGGAAAAAGAGGCATGCCTTGATATGAACCTTTTAATATTTTGCTCCTATTTTATTTTATTTTAGTGTGTGTCTTGGTTTCATGATTTTTAATCCTTCAAAATTATTGAATTTTGATTTCTACTCCTGTACATTCCTTTTCCTAGGCTGAGTCTTGTGTTTATTCTAACAGGGCTAAAGTGAGAAGAAAAAAAAGACCTGAAAGCCATCAGCCCATCCCTCTTCCTGACTTAGACATACAAACACTGAGGGCAGTGTCCAAAAAGCCCCGGTGGCAGTTTTCTAGAAAGCAACAGTCAAAGTCATAGCAGAACAGACAGACAGGGCACAGCAATAAGACTGCCCACTGAAGGACAGACAGACAGGGCACAGCAATAAGACTGCCCACTGAAGAAAAGAAAACGCTATCAACGTAGAAAATTACTGCTGAGACTTCTGGATCTTCACAAGAAAGATCATGCAGGAGATAACCCGTTTAGATACCAGGGATGTGGGGAAAGCTCCAGAGTTAGCTCAGACCTTATTAACCACCAAGGACCTCACACCAAAGAGGAACCTTTTAAGTGTCAGCAGTGTGGTAAGAGATTCTGACAGAGATCAGATCTTAATAAGCACTTAACCAATTCCAAGAGTGGTTATACCAGCTTGCAGTCCCACCAGCAATGAAGGAGTGTTCCTCTTTCTCCACAACCTCTCCAGCATCTCCTGTCACCTGAGTTTTTGATCTTAGCCATTCTGACTGGTGTGAGGTGGAATCTCAGGTTTGTTTGATTTGCATTTCCCTGATGACTAAGGATGTTGAACATTTCTTTAGGTGCTTCTCAGCCATTCTGTATTCCTCAGTTGAGAATTCTTTGTTTAGCTCTGTACCCCCACTTTTTAATAGGGTTATTTGGTTCTCTGAAGTCTAACTTCTTGAGTTCTTTGTATATATGGGATATTAGCCCTCTATCAGATGTAGGATTGGTAAAGATCTTTTCCCAATCTGTTGGTTGCCGTTTTGCCCTATTGAAAGTGTCCTTTGGGGGCTGGTGAGATGGCTCAGCGGGTAAGAGCACTGACTGTTCTTCCTAAGGTTCTGAGTTCGGATCCCAGCAACCACATGGTGGCTCACAACCACCCATAAAGAGATCTGACGCCCTCTTCTGGTGTGTCTGAATTCAGCTACAGTGAATTACGCTGGAGCAAGCGGGGCTGGAGAGCAGCCACACACATGATGGCTCACAGCCACCTGTACAGCTACAGTGTACTCATACACATAAAATAAATAAAATAAATCAAAAAAAAAAAAAGAAAAAAAAAAGAAAGTGTCCTTTGCCTTACGGAAGCTTTGTAATATTATGAGGTCCCATTTGTCAATTCTTTTTTGTTTTTAAACTTTTATTGCATTATGATGAGAAAAGTTACATGATTTCAATTTATCTGAATTT
>NW_022196894.1:190651-191655 GCF_008632895.1 Mastomys coucha
ACATTTAAAAACATATTTTAATTAAATAGAATTGAATCACATTCTTGTTTCCCTTTTGTACCACCACTTCTCCCACAGACCCCCCCTTCAATACCTACAATATCTTTTTTATCATATTCCTTAAAATTTATAAAATATTATAACAATAAAAATAAGTATTATAAAAGTTGTTTGATATAAAACAACAATCAATTTAACAGTCTTTGTTTGTTTGTTTGTTTTGTATTTAGTAGAGTTTAAAATCTTGGCTCTTACTGTGGTACAAGCCCAAAATAAGAACAGGTTACATTCATTTAAGAAATGGTGTAGGTATTAAGATGGTCTATCCACAAAGTCATTCACCAACTGTTTCGATGAACAATGGTTCTGCTTGGAGGGTGGCACAGACATTAGGTGAGGGTAAGAATTTGGTTCATTAGCTGTGATAATTTGGAAAAACATTCATCTCAGAGAAAGAGTAACTTACAAAGTCCTCTTCTTCAAACTTGATACAAGAGTTACAAATGTCAAGCAAAGCATTCAGTCTCACTTTGTTCTCTTACAAGCTACCTCCCTAGTTAATCGTCTATATTTCTTTTAGGTATATAAATACTTTTGAAATATATAAGCTGTTCTGAAACCCATAGACATGAAACCATAAACATGAAATAAACAATACTACTAATAGAGAGGCTGAGATAGGAGAAGCAAGATTTCAAGACCCTTATGTTGTACACAGCCAGACACTATCACAAACAAACAAGCTGACAGTGTATATAGATTGTACGTTAGACCTGTTTCTCCAATTACCAAATTAGAGAGACCATTGGATGACAATCAACAAATTTCCAACTCCTCATATTATTGGATTTCAATCGATTAGGGTATGTTGGTAATATAAATTTTCAAATTAATATATTAAGAAAAAATAATTGTTACTTCCTGTTGTTTTTGTTATAAAAGGTAGAATTAGGTTTGTGTGGATTTCTTGAAAGATTACTTTCTTGCTTCTTCTAGGGTGTAGT
>NW_022196894.1:192884-207730 GCF_008632895.1 Mastomys coucha
GTGATCCTGGTTGTGTCAGAACTCCTCAGAGTCAAGCTGTCTCTGGGATCCTGTGATCCTGGGCTTGTAAGATCACCTGAGAGTGGGGCTTTCTCTGTGTGTTATGGGGACTGGCTGCAGAGCTTGTGCCCAAGGTCTGCTCAGAACACTAATCCAGACATACTGGAAGGAACCTGAGTCACTGGGCTGGTGGAGTTCCTGTGTGCCTAGTCCCGCTGGTCCAAGTTACTCCCAGTGTTGGGACAGATGTTGGTTCCTCCTCACCTCTGATCCTAGGTGTGTCAGAATGCCTGGGAGTGGAGCTTCCTCTGGGTGTTGTGGGACTGGCTGCAGAGCTTGCGCCCAAGGTCTGCTCTGGACCCCAGCCCAGACAGACCGGAAGGAACCCGAGTCCCCATTTGTCAATTCTTGATCTTAGAGCATAAGCTATTGGTATTCTGTTCAGGAAATTTTCCCCTGTGTCCATGTGCTCGAGGTTCTTCCTCACTTTCTTTTCTATTAGTTTCATTGTATCTGTTTTATGTGGAGGTCCTTGATCCACTTGGACTTGAGCTTTGTACAAGGAGATAGGAATGTATCAATTTGCATTCTTCTACATGCTAACAGATTGTTGAACCAGCAGTTTGGCGGTTCCTCAGGAAATTGGACATAATACTACCAGAGGACCCAGCTATACTACTCCTGGGCATACACCCAGAAGATGTTCCAACATGCAATAAGGACACATGCTCCACTATGGTCATAGCAGCCTTATTTATAATAGCCAGAAGTTGGAAACAACCCAGATGTCCCTCAACAGAGGAATGGATACAGAAAATGTGGTACATTTACACAACAGAGTACTACTCAGCTATTATAAGCAATGAAATTATGAAATTCTTGGGGAAATGGATGGATCTGCAGAATATCATCCTGAGTGAGGTAACCTAATAACAAAAGAACACACATGGTATGCACTCTCTGATAAGTGGATATTAGCCCAGAAGATCGGAATACACAAAGTACAATCCACAAACCACAAGAAACTCAAGAAGAAGGAAGACCAAAGTGTGGATACTTCCGTTCCTTCTTAAAAGGGGGAACAAAATACCCATGGAAGGAGTTGCAGAGACAAAGTATGGAGCAGAGACTGAAGGAAGGGCAATCCAGAGACTGCTCCACCTGGGAATCCTTCCCATATTCAATCACCAAAACTATTGTGCATGCCAGCAAGTGCTGGCTGGCAGGAGCCTGATATAGCTGTCTCCTGCGAGGCTCTGACAGTACCCAACTAATACAGAAGTAGAGGCTCGCAACCATCCATTGGACTGAGCACAGGGTCCCCAGTGAAGGAGCTAGAGAAAGGACCCAAGGAGCTGAAGGGTTTGCAGCCCCATATGAGGAACAAGATGAAACAACCAGTACCCCCAGAGCTCCCAGGGACTAAACCACCAACCAAAGAGTACACATGGAGGGACCCATGGCTCCAGCCACATATGTAGCTGAGGATGGCCTGGTCAGTCATCAATCGGAGGAGAGGCCCTTGGTCCTGTGAAGGTTCTATGCCCCAGTGTAGGGGAATGCCAGGGCCAGGAAGTGGGGGAGGGTGGGGTGGTGAGGATAGGGTGGAGGATGGGAACAGGGATTTTTTTTTTTTCCTAGAAGGGAAAGTGTGAAAAGAGATATCATTTGAAATGTAAATAAAGAAAATATCTAATAAAAAAAATAAGCACTTAACCACACACCAAGGGATAAAAACAGGTAAGTGTTCATGGTATGGGAAAAGCTTCAGTCAAAATACAAATCTTCACACACACCAAAGGACTCCTAGAGGAGAAAGGTCTTTTCCATGTCATGAATTCGGGAAAAAAGCCAGAATTCCCACCTTGTTAAACATCCGAGAACACACACAGGTGAGCAGCCTTAGACACTTAAGGTGTGCAAGAGAAGCATTAGCAGACAGTCATGCCTTCTCAGACACCAGAAAGGCCATCAAGGAAGAGAGATTTGTTGGTGTCCTCAGTCTGAAGAAATTCACCCAATAGAGCTTGGCTCTGAAGTTGAGAAATTCTAAATTACGAGGCACGAAGAACATTTCATCAGATATTTTGGAGACGAAAACATGTTCCACAGAGAGGAACCAGGGTTCGCTCTGTAGGGACTCCGTTACCTGTGCTATCTGCCATTTTTAGTTAGACATCTTGGAAATGTCTTAGCAAGAGTTTTAAGAGTAATCTAAATAGAAAGAGCTATTTGGGGATTGCATTTGGAGAATTCTTATTTCAACTTTTTATATCAGTATTTGCACCCAGTCTGTAGTCTTTGGTCACAGCAGTAAATATCAGTTTTGGAACATACAGAGTAGAAGCACTTGGAGCATAGACTTCTAAGAAAAAAAAGCATTAACGTGTATTTATGTTTATGTGGAAACCATGGTAACAAATCATAGCAATGAATTTAATATCAATGTTTCACTGTAAAAGGAATTCTCAGATCAATTATTAATTTGTATGACAAAGTCTCACTTTGTAGCCCAGTCTGGCCTTGAACTCACCAGCCTCCTGCCTCAGCCACCCAGGTACTAAAATAGGTGTGTACCATAACTAACTTGGAATATTTATATTTGAATGTATGTGACCCTAAGAGGTGGGGTCAAGGGAGGAGTTTAACTGTGCTGTGTATGCTGGACTTGTTTATCCATGGTAATGCTGATGGTAGTTGTGTGTGTGTGTGTGTGTGTGTGTGTGTGTGTGTGTGTGTGTGTGTGTTTCACTTACTGCCACGGAACACTTCTCTGTGAGTACCACCTGGGGTGATGCTGATCCACCCTTCTCACTACTACAAGGAATCAAAGGAATTGAACTAGAGTAGAGTTGGATCCCAAGTCACCTGGCAATAAAGTGTTCTTCCTTACAGCAGCTTAGTTGGGCATCAGGCATCACCTGCACGTGAAGACTTCTTCAAAGACTGATTCAGAGGGTTGGAGAGATGGCTCAGCGGTTAAGAGCACTGACTGCTCTTCCAAAGGTCCTGAGTTCAAATCCCAGCAACCACATGGTGGCTCACAACCATCCGTAACAAATCTGAGTCTCTCTGAAGACAGCTACAGTGTTCTTACACATAAGTAAATAAATCTTTAAGAAAAAAAAAAAAAAAGACTGATTCAGAAGGATTCCCTTCTCCAAAGTTGATACAAGCAGTTCTGCTTAATATATATATATATATATATATATATACATATATATATGCAGTGCATATATATATATATATATATATATATATAAATTTATTTTATGTGTATGAGCACACTGTAGCTTTACAGACGGCTGTGAGCCATCATGTGTGTGGCTGCTGTTGAACTCAGGACCTCTGCCGGCCCCGCTCCAGCCCGGCTCGCTCATGCATATTTTACTGCAGCTGTCTTCAGACATACCGGAAGAGGGCATCAGATCGCATTATGGGTGGTTGTGAGCCACCATGTGGTTGCTGGGATCCGAGCTCAGGACCTTCGGAAGAGCAGTCAGTGCACTTACCCGCTGAGCCATCTCGCCAGCCCTCTGCTTAGTATATTTAAAAACGGAAAACAAAAAACATAAAACATCGCATAGGTATGTGCCCTCCCTACCCTGCTGCCCTAAGACATAGTGCACAAGTAGAGAAAAAAAGGACAACAGGAGTGCGTGTGCGTGTGCGTGTGCGTGTGAGACATGGCACTCAGCAACAGCGGCATGGACAGAACTTCACCACAGCCTCAGGGGGCAGAGCTGGCTACTCACATCAGGCTACTCCTCTCCACCCTCGAGTCTCCAGTCCCATCTCTCTTCTTAATGCTTGAATTGTTCCTCTTCTTTCTCTCCCATCTGTCCACCACATAACTGCACATTGTAGTGACTCCTGCTGCGGGCAGGCCATGCAACCGTCAGGCCTCTGGGAGTCTTTCCTGCCCAAGCCAGGTGGCGCTGCAGTGGTGGGCAGGCCTCTAGGTCTTTTGACAGTTTTAAACGGAGCATATTATTATTGTTGTTGTTGTTGTTGTTGTTGACTCTTAAGACTTATTTCCAGATGACATTTTCATTTCTTTTTTTGTTTTGTTTTTTTTTGTTTTTGTTTTTGTTTTTTTGTTTTTTGTTTTTTGTTTTTTTTTTTTTGAGATAGGGTTTCTCTGTGTAGTCCTAGCTGGACTGGAATTCACTCTGTAGAGCAGGCTCCAGAGTGTTGGGATTAAAGGTGTGTGCCACCACACCCAGTGACAGTCTTTATTATGTATCTTTTGATGAGCATACTTTCTTTCTTTCTCTCTTTCTCTCTCTCTTTCTTTCTTTCTTTCTTTCTTTCTTTCTTTCTTTCTTTCTCCCTTTCTCCCTCCCTCCCTCTCTTTCTTTCTTTCTTTCTTTCTTTCTTTCTTTCTTTCTTTCTTTCTTTCTTTCTTCCTTCCTTTCTTTCTTTCTTTCTTTTTTTCTTTCTTTCTTTCTTTCTTTCTTTCTTTCTTTCTTTCTTTCTTTCTTTCTTTCTTTTTAAATGTATATGAGTGCTCTAGCTGCATGTACTGCTGCATGCCAGAAGAGGGCATCAGATCCCATTACAAATGGCTGTGAGCCACCATGTGGTTGCTGGAAATTGAACTCAGGACCTCTGGAAGAACAGCCAGTGCTCTTAACCTCTGAGTCATCTCTCCAGCCCCAGCATGTTTTCTTAATCTGTGCCTTGTATTCTCTTTGTCTGGACCATTTTTTTTTTCAGGGCATTTTTTAAAATGCAAAACTCTTTTGAGCATGAGCCAGTGCTCATATCAAGGTTCGCAGCACTGTTACTGTCCCACGTACAAACAGCCTACTGTGTTGACTCCCTGCTGCTTCCCAACAGGGGAGAGCTATTGGTTGCTTCTCTTTCCTGGCAGCTTGTATAGCACCTCCCGGTATATGAGAGCCTGGTCCCTGGGCAAGAGGCTCCTGTCAGGTCCAGCTCAGTTCCTCCAAGTCCTGTATCTGACGTCTCTCATGTCTTCAGCAATATTTCTTACCTTAGGATTCTAGGAGGCAGCCAAGGGCATTCATTGGCAGTGGTCTGTATTGTTCGGGGGAGGCTCTTGGACCCTTACCAACAACTCAAAAGGAGGCTGTGGGAGCCTGTGTAAGAAAGCTGTGAACTTACTGTGAACTAGGATGGGGAAGGATGTGCAATGCTGTCCCACAAGGTGGCCTTCCAGAGAGAATGACATCAACCATGAAAAGTGAATGCAGTGGAAAGCAGGGACATGAAGGGGATGCCACAGAGCACTGAGGAGCCTGGGCAAGTGCATATTGTCTCTGTGGGAAAGGCAAAGGCCCGAGGAGGATATTCTTGGCTCTTTTCACATGAGCAAGGATGACGACACACAACACCAGGTGTATTCCCTCGCTGTACTTGTGTTTGCTTAAGCTATCTGTAAATGTCACTCATGTTTTACTTGAGTAACTAAAAAACGAGATGTGCTTTGTTTGTATTGACCTCAGACACCTGGAGCACCCCGGTAACCCCACTCATTTCCTTTGATTCAAGACTTTTACTCTCGCTGGCTTTGGCAGGTCAACAGAGGTAGTCTGCTGTTTTTGTTGTTGTTTTGTTTTATTTTCATTTTATTTTGGGTGCTTTGTATAGGTTAGAGGTCAATTTCAAGTGTCTTCTTCAATCACTCTCTACCTTGCTTTTTGAGACAGGGTCTCTTACTGACCCTGAATCAGCTAAGCTAAGCTGACTGACCTGCAAGCCCCAGAGATCCTATCAGTCTCCTCAGCGCTGGGGTTAAAAACAAGTGGTGGTACATGCCTCTAATCCCAGCCTGGAGGGCAGGGGTGGGCAGAGACAGGCAGAACTCTGTGAGTTCGAGGCCGACCTGGTCTACATAGGGAGTTCCAGGACAGCCAGTGCTACACAGAGAAACCCTGTCTCAAAAAACAAAATAAAACCAAAACCCAAGAACAACAACAAACATATGCTGACTGTTCACATGGGTACTGCTGTCACTCCTGACTGTTCACACGGGTACTGCTGTCACTCCTGTACTCCTGACTGTTCACACGGGTACTGCTGTCACTTCTGCACTCCTGATTGTTCACACGGGTACTGCTGTCACTCCTGACTGTTCACACGGGTACTGCTGTCACTCCTGCACTCCTGACTGTTCACACGGGTACTGCTGTCTTTTGCCTTTGTGAATAACAAAGTGACTTTGATTAATGCCATGTAGGGATGTGAGCCACAGTTAAGAGACAGCATTTCTAGTTTAGGCACATGGCTTAAGCTGTTGCCTTCCCGGTTTTCATTACAAATGCTACAACAGATCCAGCCCTTGCCGGATAATACATACACCTAACCTAGCAATCAGTGACATTGTTCTTGAAGCTAGGGGTAGAAGCTTTACTGTGAAATTGCTGATGTAGAAGGAAGAGCCAATGACAGAATTTAGCCCTTAGCTACATCACTGAACTGTAAGATCAAGAATCATTTGAGACCTATGCCTGCCCTGCACTTTCTAGCTCCATGGATTCTATGTACTCCATTTATTGTTAATGCTAATGTAAATTGAAAAGATCTGTTAATTAAAACTGAAAGAACCCATAAACACATAGAGTAATAACTAACTTAATATATAGATGAAAATCCATTTTCTATAGCTATCTAAAAGGTTTTTTAAAAAGGAATTATCAAGCATACATACAGGCAGTATAGTGAATGTGCCTCAAATGCTACATTGACATGGCACCTTGACTTAAAATTATCAACATTTCTCAATCTTATTCAATTTATCCCCTTTAGGGTTATGGTTTTAATTTGTTGTGAGTGTGTTGCTTGCTTTGTAGTATTTAAAACAAACCCCAGACATCACATACTGATTTGTCAATACTTCCATTTAAAAGTGAAAAAGTAGTATTGACAACTCAAGCCTTAAACAGTCTTTGAGAAGGAGTTCCCACCAGGCAGAGCCCTCTTTCCCACAGGGACAAGACTGAGGTCAAAGGCAGCCTTTCTCTTCTCTAGCTGGCTTTGTAAGAGGACCGACCCTCTTGATCTGCTGCCTGGGGTATTCATTGATGAGAACACCAGATATCCCAAATGTCTCATACTGAAGGATTTCCAGAGGGGACACTAGCTGCCTGTAATGATCACCAAAGCAGCTTATTAGTAACTCGAAACTGATGATCTACTATTGCATTGTTAATGAGCCCCACAGTGACTCATTCATTAAGAGTTTGGTAGCGCTGGTTAATTGCTCGTTTCCTGGAAGCCTAAAGAACAAGATAATGACATTCACTCTCCAGTGTACATAGAACAAGTCCCCAGGAGCTCAGTATATACTTAGAATAATTTCTCATTATCCACTTCTATTAACTTTAAGTATCTTTTTTAAAGAAATGTGTAAATGATTAAGCATTAAGCTTTCCTTGTAGTTTCCTTCTCTTTGTGCTCACCCACCATTCTACCTCATAGTTTACATTTGTCTGTCATGTTTGTGTGACTTTTAAGAAAAAGATGGCCTGTAAATTTAAACTTTCATTCTTAATGAGGAACTCACCTATCCTTTACACTTAATGTGCATTCCTGCCCTTAGTCCTCTTTCTGGGATTATTCTAAATAGTCACTTAGAGCAACACCCAGTGCTCTGCTAGCCAAATAGCATCATGCAAGCTTCCCGGAAAGGTTCTTTGCAACCAACTAATACTTAACCATAGTTTATGACTTATCATTTAGGAGAACAGACTTATCCAATTAAAAGTTGCAACCTGAGTGCTACAAGCTAGTATTTATTACCTTCTGTAGTCCCCAAATTAATAATGCACTAACTTTTGCCCAAGACTGTTTTGGGGGGAGGGGAGTTGGTTTGGTTTTTTGTTGTTGTTTTTGCTTTTTTCTGCCAGAGGATATTTGCTTTCTAAAGCTTCCTGAAAGATACGAACTCTGTATCAATTCAGTCATTCAATATTTTAAAATTTTAGTGAACACTTTTTACAGGCTAGACATATTTTATATTTGCAAACATTATGAGTCTTGGGCTTGCTTTTGCTGGTTAGTTGGTTGGATGGGTTTAGTGGGGTATTTTTATTTTTTGTTTGTTTTGACTTCTAAAGAAATAGTTTTTGATTTAACAAAAAGAGAACATTGTCTAAGCTTCTTTGTGTTGCTTGATTAAATAATAGGTATGATACTTGTAAGTATTTCATTTGGCTAGTCAATCTGCTTTTCCTAGTCAATTTCAAATGGTACCTTATCTTTATCTCCAGTTTCCCCAAATTGGAATAAGGAAAACATTTCCCTCCAAATATGTGTGTGTGTGTGTGTGTGTGTGTGTGTGTGTGTGTGATTCATTTTTTAAAAGAATATTGATTGAATTGGCTTAGAATCTACATATTTAAAAGTAGACTTAAGTATTCATGTTTGGCCGGCAGTGGTGGCACATGCCTTTAATCCCAGCACTTGGGAGGCAGAGGTAGGTGGATTTCTGAGTTCAAGGCCAGCCTGGTCCACAGAGTGAGTTCCAGGGCAGCCAGGGCTACACAGAGAAACCCTGTCTCGAAAAAAAAAAAACAAAAAAAAAAACAAAAAAACTTGCTTGAAGTATTCATGTTGGTAAGGCATACCAAAATATTTACAGATTAAAAAAAAAATCTTGCAGATACAGATGCACAGAATTAGATTACTAAGTTCTCAGTTAGACACCAAGACACAAAGCAAACTCATAACAAAACTGTAGGCACTCCAGCCCATAAGTAGTTAGCACATCCTCTAATAATGGAGACAGAGCCGAGAAAACAATGTGTTGTTAGGTGACTTTGTCCTTGTGAAAACATCAGAATGTACATAAACTATGGTGGCAAAGGGTGCTTAGATTCTATAATTTTATTGGGACACAGTCCTGCAAGTGTTCTGTGATTGGATGAACTTTCACATGCTACATGACTATGCACTTTACACTATGATCAGTCCCCAGAGGGCAGAAAAGCTGTCACAAGCAGCAATGTTTAAAACTGTATGATGGACACAGTTCACTGGTAAAACGGCTGCTTAGAACCTGCAAGGGCCTGAGCTCAGTTGCTTCATCTTAAACAAGCAAACAATGAGCTGGTCCTGATAGTGCATCCTGATATTCTCATCTGCTTGGGAAGCTGTGGGAGGAGAATCACGAGCTCAAGTCCTGCCTGGGCTACAAAATTCAGGTTCACCTTGGATAACCTGAAAAATCTTTTCCTCTAAGTGGGGCTGGAAATGGGAGGAAGACAGGAAGAGCACCTGCCTAGTGTGACAAAGACCCTAGTACCTACCACAAAATAAACAGAAACCATATGAGAGATACCCAGTAATAATAGGCAAGCCAGTTTTCAACAGAATCAAGTACTAAAATGATTCAAAATAATATATAAAGACAATTATCATACAGAAAGACTCAAACTCAGTAGCCACCAGGAGAGTGCAAACCAGTCACTGAAACTTCACACAAACTAGTGTGGTTATAATAATAATAATTTTAAAAAGATAACAAAGTATTGGAGAACTCAGAACACTGATACACTGCTAATGGGGATGTAAAAATGGTAGTTAACAGTCCAAGGGCTTAAAAGGCTAAATATAGGGGTTGAGGGATGTGTGGTGTCAACATGGAACCCTTGTTTATTATGTGTGAGTCCCTGGGCTCCATCCCTAGCACTAGAGAGAAAGACATATAGGTAGAGCACATCCTCATTTGCTACCCCAACTATCCCACCCCTTTCCAAAATGAAAACAGGTCTACATAAAAATAAGTCTCCACAGTTGGTCATGGTGGCTCACACTTATAAACCCAGGGCTCAGGAGATTGAGGCAGAGACCTACTGTGATTTCAAGCCCAGCATGGGTGATAGTGTGTCTCAAAGAAGAAACAAAAACATCTTGCCCCAAGTGTAAGCAACATTATTCACTGTAGGCCAAAACCAGCTACAGCTCAAATGTTCACTGATTGCTGAATGAGTAAATAAAATGTATATCACATACAGTGAAATATTATTCAGCGACTTCTGCCATGAATTTGAATTGCATACAGTGTTCTCTACTTCACAAATGCTATTACTCTTTGCATCCCATATGATTCCCATAAATGATATACTATATATCACATTCTGAAACTGTTTCTGCTGTTACTTTTTTAGTCATACTGATACAAATTTTACCAACGACACAATGTTTATATGCTGCAAGGCACTCATTTCCCATTAAATTGACTGTTTCTCCTTTTGTGTTTTATTTATTGAGATCTGCCTGTTTCCTCTATGATTCTCCTGCCGCGGCCTCCCAGCCATTGTAACGTTTTTTTTATTTTATTTTTCCTTACAACAATTCGGTGACCTTTGCCCAGACCCTCCCACAGAGATCTGAAGGCACTTCTTTGACAAGAGTGAGCTGAATGAGTTTGGGTGTTGCTTAAACTCTGGATGCCAGTTTCCTCAGCAGCGAGATGAGGAGTACACCATAGATGGCATTCCATTTTTAATGTTAAATAAGAAAACATATATGAAACACTTATGTTCCTTATAAACCCTAAGTTAGATTTATGACAGTTAAGCATTTATTTTAGCTCATACTCAAAGGACCCTAACATATCTCCTGAGCTCCACGTGCAAACTTCTAAGGGAGACACACTGGCTACCCTTGCCTTTCTGTGTATCTGCTCCTGAACTCACATCCTTTCTTTCTCTGGCCCATTACTGTCCTCCATTCTGCATTTGCTGTTTCACTGATGTGATACACCAGTTCCTCCAATAGAAGCTTCCAGAACTGCTTATGACCCTTCCACTGCCCAGAGTTACAACCACGTGACTCTCCTGTTACCTTCGAGACTGGAATCCTGGAACGCATCCAGAGTCTGCTGTTGTGGATGCCCTGCGGTTTGACTGTAGCTGGGCTCCCTGCATCCTCCCTTCCTTTGTCCTGCTTCTTTTCCAATTCAGATTTCCATTAGTGAGCAAACTATCTATTCTTCCAAAAAACATTTCTTTTCTACTTGTTTCAAACAAAGTTGGTCTAGAACTGAAATCCATTTGTGAGCCAAGACTCTGATGGCCTTTGAAACCATAGAGGAAAGCTCTTCACTGGCTTTCCAGGCGTGGTATCACTCACTACATCAATTGTCAATGAAGAAAATGCCCTGCAGGCCTGCTTACAGGTCAACTGGATGGAGGCTTTGCAGGAAATCATGGAGTTGGCCTGGTCTGGAATCCTCGAGAGGCATGTGTCGTACATTCTTCAGATTACAGTCCATGGCTCCTGGGGCACTGTGTGCCTTTCAGTTCCTGAGAAACTGAGGCCCTCCCTCGGGCAGTGGAGCATTCAGAACACCTGCATATCTCTGTTCCCTAGAAGTCAGCAAAGCATATATAAGCTTGGTTGGGCAATTAGTCTTAGACCTTAATCTTGTGTACCCTGAAGAACTTGCAAATGTCATTGTATCCTGACTACTAGCATTGTATTCTTCCTAGCAACCACTCAGCAACCATTGTATTCTGTTTCTGACATGGGTGTAAAATTTCTGATTGTTTTCAATAAACGTATCTCAAGCTGTGTCAGTGAAAACCTGGTGACATCAGCTTCAATTTTTCTCTGCCTTGTAAGCACTATTTTTCAGAAAAAAAAAAAAAAAAAAAACTAAGTTAGGGTCTCTATTGCTCCGAAGAGATATCCAGGACCTATGGGATCTAGTTATTCTGTGGGTTTCGAGGGGAACTAGACCTGGAATAGAATGAGTGGAAAAAAGAAGAGGAAGGCCTTGCAATCTTTTGTCAAGGCCTCGTTTATTAATGACCAGTGGCCAGTATATATACACATTACAGAAAAAGAAAATGAGGAGGGGGTGAGGGGAATTCTCAGCAGATGACAAGAGTCACGTAGGCGGGCGGGGGTTACACAGCAAGAGGCACAAGAGTGAGGTCACGTAGGCAACTGACCTCCGCTTCAAGGTCAGCAGAGTCTGGTACCTAGGTATGGAGCAGGCAGAAGAGCAGTAGAGCCCTCCCTGTTGAGGGATTTTGGTATTTCCTGCTAATTCTCTGGGTCTTGCTGGAGGCAAGCACTGGGAGGTTCTGTCCTAGCTAAAGTCCTTGAGTGAGGGAAGCCTTTTCTAACTATTGTGGACTGTCCTAAGGAATGTGTGTGACCTCTATTGCTGGCTCTGAGGAAAAACCTGTCTAGCAAGGCAGAGTCCTTGAGAGAAATTCCAAGTTAAGGACAGCTTGGTATTAAACTAGGATCCTGGTTCTCAAGCCTCTTGGCTCCGGGGTGTCTCCTCCAGAGCTGAGCTTAGCAGCGGGTCAAGCCAGAGAGTGCTCAGAGAGTGCTTTTGGTTTCCAACAAAGAGACACAATGACCACACAATGACAACTCCTATAACAGAAAATATTTAATTGGGGCTGGCTTACAGTTCAGAGGTTCAGTCCATTATTGTCATGGTGGGAAGCATGGCAGCATGCAGGCAGACGTGGTGCTGGCCGAGATTCTGAGAATTCTACACCTAGATCCAAAGGTGCCAGGCATTGAGAATGAGTCTCTAAGCCTGGCCTGAGCTTCTAAAACCTCAAAGCCCATCCCCAGAGACACACTTCCTCAACAACGCAACACCTCCTAATAGTGCCTCTCCCTATGGGTCTATTTTCATTCAACCACCACATGAACCATTTTTTAAAATACAGTGAATAAGAAGTCTTGCTTTTAAAGTCTTATTATGACATTAAATCTATGGCTGTATTGAGTGGTCACCATCATTCTTAGTGTACACCCTTTCGCTGCCTATTCAATATATGCTTTTTTCCTTGCCAGATTCTTAGTATAACCCTGACTCTCTTCAGTCATATCTCACTCTCTAAGTTCCTTAGAAAGAACTACCTATATAATTATTAGTTATGTAGGAGTCCGTGTTTTATGCCAGTTGGACCAATATCACTCAAGTAAGAGTGTGCAAAAACATGGTGAGACAATTCTTTCTCAAAGGCAAACCTAAGTTTGCACACACTCCTTCTTCATTCAGTCATGAGCACACACCTGTATGAGGCTGAGATTGCTGCAGCCCCAGGACTATTGCTGTGAGGATGGAGATGAGCCATAGAGTTGTAAAACAATGGCCACTGGACAGAGATCCTGAACCTCTCCAGGTTTCCAATCATGGAAGCTATTTATTGTCTTTGTTTTTCTTTCTCTTTCTTTTGTTATTGCTGTTTTGTTTTTCAAGACAGGGTTTCTCTGTGTAGTTATGTCCCAGAACTCTCTTTGTAGACCATGCTGACTTTGAACTCACAGATATCCTCCTGCCTCTGCCTCCCCAGTGCTGGGATTAAAGGCATAAATCACCACGCCTGGCATACATGTTCCTTTATGGTTTAAAATAATCTGAATTATTTGCTACTGAGAGTCTTAATAAATCTATGTTCCAAGTCCATTATGTCAACCCTGACTTCAGAGATGAGCAGTGACATGCTGAGGTTATGTAATGAATTTCACTCACTAAACTAAGCAAGAGGAGGTTACATAACGGAACATCACTCACTGAACTAAAACAAGAGCAAGTGGACCAGGATTCAGCATTCACACATTTGCCTTTGTGCTCTGCAATTCACTCTTTCCCCACCTAGTTCAACACTATCTAGCAGAATTAAATGTGCTTACTGTTTCCAAACCATTTACATGTATGTGCATGTATGGTGTGTATGTGTGTGTGTGGTGTGTGTACAAAAATGCTCCCATGAAGACCAGAAGACAACTGTCTGTTGATTCTTTCCTTCCACTATGTGCACCCCAGGCTTTGTCCTCAGGTGTTTTTTAGCAAGCCAGCTCCCTGACCCTCCGTGGCATTTAGTATAACACATCTTGGTGGGAAGACTCCAGTTCTGTTATAAAACTCGTAATAAGAGTAAGTCTTGGAAATTTCAATCCCATCTGTCATCTGGAGAAGATTCTGTGTCCAAGAGGCTCCAGCTCCTCCTGTCACCCACAGAGCATATGGAGGCATACATCATCAGTGTATACACCAAGGTTCTAGCCACCCCTGTCCTTCTAGGTGAGAAGAAACAGGAAATAAATCAACTCACCAGGTGGTAGTAACGCATGCCTTTAATCCCTGCACTCAGGAGGCAGAGGCAGGAGGATCCCTATGAGTTTGAGGCCAGCTCTGATCTACAGAGAGAGTTCCAGAACAGCCAAGGCTACACAGGGAAATCTTGTCTCAAAACAAAACAAAACGAAAGAAAGATGTTATGGTCTGACTCCCTGGCCCAGAATAGCTGTAGCCATTTGTTCCAAGTCTGCCAGAGATTTCATAATGTTTCTGTAACATGCCTGCTAGTCACTGACACAGAGAAGAGACTTGCCTCAAGAGCATCCCCTGTTTTGTTCTGTCTGTTCTGAATGTTCTGTATGAGGTTTGCTAACCCTAAGAAATTCCACAAAGCTTTATGTAGAATCCATCAAATCAAAGGTCAATATGAACTGCTATGTCTAAAAGATCTTGAGTCAGAGCTTAAAGGTTGACTGAGAATGCTTTGCCTAGTGAGTCAACTGCTCCCCTCCTTTCACTTTAAACTTTTGAATCTGGTTTTTCCTATAAAAAGAAAAAGCCTGCCTTGAGATCAGACTGGCACTGCAGTTTTTTGTTTGCTTGGTTTTTTTTTTTTTTTTTTTTTTTTTTGCAGTCCTGGATGCAGTGTGCATTCAATAAACTATTCTTGCTTTGTTGAGGATTTGATTTATTGGATTCCCAAATTACATGGGAAGTTAATGTCTGCAAGTCCCTGCCCCCAGTTGGTTTTGATTGGGAAATAAGGTTGCCAGCAGCCAATGGCTGGGCAGGGAGATGAAACACAGGCGAGGGAAGAGGA
>NW_022196894.1:207740-211664 GCF_008632895.1 Mastomys coucha
GCGGAGGACAGACCACACTATAAAGGAGCAAGAGGAACAGACAGCCGAAGTGTAGGTGCAAGGGGAAAGTGGCCCCCATGGGAGCGCTGCCCTGGTACATTTAGAATGAATTAGCTCAGGGATGTTGGAGGGAGCATGTGAGCCGCAGGGAGGATAGGAAGTGCTCAGCCATTGAGCTAGTTACACCATATTAAAATATAAAGGTTTATGAGTCCCGATCTCCTGGGCGGGTGCAGATGCACCTGCTGGGAAGACAGAGCAGACTTTTAATTACTTACGCTTACATTGCCTAACTGAGAGCAGTGTTTGCTTGGTTTGAGTGGTGATTCCTGAACACCAACAAAAGAAAATACAACTAATGACCTAACTCTGGATATTCATTCCCCAGTGTAAAAATGCAAATAATATGAAACACCAAGCCAACCAAACTCCCCAAAATTGCTAACCCAACAGTAATTTATTTAATTCTAGTGAGAATGAATTAGGTGAAACTCCAGAAAATGAGCCAAAATTAATAATTATAAACATGTTCAAAGAACCTAAATAAGAATTATCTCTTGATTCTCAAGAGAGTATAACCAACTGAATGAAGTAAAGATACTGAAATATGAAGTAAGAACCCAATAAGGATATAGTAATCCCAAAGAAAAACCTGTGCTAATTACTGGAAGTAAAAAACATAAGTCAGATAAAAAAATTTCCATGGAGAGCCTTACCGATAGAATGAATGATGGAGAAGACAAAATATCTGATCTTGAAACTTATTTAGAGGAACTGGGTCATTACAATAAAGGCAAAGATGAATTAATAAAGTATGAGCTAGACTTTCAAGATGGTTGAAAAGACCAAATTAAATGTTTGTGGGCATAAAGAAGGTTTATAATGTCACTCCAAAGGGATAGAAAACATTTTCAGTGGAAATCACAGCAGAAAGTTTCCCTAACCTATGGGAGGAGAGTGTCTAGATGCAGAAGCCATTTGAAACACCAAGAAGACAAAACGAGGGAAAAAAAAAAAACCCTTGCATCATATTAAAATTAAACTGGCAACTATCCAGAACAAAGAAAGTGGACAAGAGAAACCCCAGCTCACAGAGGCAGAACAACAGCTCTCCCCACAGAAAGCGCCAGTTTGCTCTCCACTGCTGTGATAAACACGATGACCAAAAGCAACTTAAGGAGCAAGGGTTGGTTTTACCTTAGAGCTTACAGTCATTACCAAGGCAGGAACTGGGCCCTGGGACATGTAAGCCAGATAACCCCTTTCTTCCTCAAACTGCTTTTGATCATTGCATTCATCACAGCCACAGGGGATACAAAAATTCTCAACAAATGTTTGTAAATAAATTCAAGAAAAACGTATGGTTCAACATAATCAATTAAGCTTCATTCCAGGGATGAAGGGATGCTTCCACACACACAAATATATGGACCCAAGGACAAAACCCACATGCTCATTTTGTTAAATGAAGAAAAAGATTGTAACAAAATGCAGCATCCCTTTGAGATAAAGATCCTGAAGAGACTTGGAGTAAAAAGAGCATATGTCCACAGAACAAAACAGAAGGAACAGAGGTTTGGTGAACTAGAGTCATTATTATTCTAAATGAGTAAAATGCAAAAAAAAAAAAAAAAAAAAAAAAAAAAAAGAAAGAAAGAAAGAAAAGAAAAGAAAAGAAATAGCCTTGAAATCAGGAGCAAGACAAGGGTGTAAAATGTCTCCATTCTTATTTAATGTAATTCTGGGTGTCTGACCCAGCAAATGAAATAGATACAAATAAAAAAGGAACTAATCATCCTGTTTTGTAGATTATATGATTCTGTACATAAAAGAAAAACCGCACATAAAGAATCAGTTGGGGCTGGAGAGATGGCTCAGCGGTTAAGAGCACTGACAGCTCTGCTGAAGGTCCTGAGTTCAAATCCCAGCAACCACATGGTGGCTCACAACCATCTGTAATGAAATCTGCCGCCCTTACATATAATAATAATAATAATAATAAAAACCTTAAAAAAAAAGTAACCAGTTGGATACACTAGTACACCTTCGATCCCAGGACTTAGGAGGCAATGGCCGGTGGATTTCTCGACTTTGAGACCAGCTTGGTCTACAGAGTGAGTTCCAGGAGAGCCAGGACTATGTAGACAGGTCCTCTCTCAAAAAATAAAAAATAAATTCTTGGGCTAGAGAGAAGGTTTAGTGAGTAAGTGTACTGGCTGTTCTTCCAGAGAACCTGGTTCAATTCCTAGCATCCACATGGCAGCTCACAACTGTCTGTAACTCCAGTTCCAGGAGATTTGATACCCTTACACAGACATGCAGGCAGGCAAAACCCCAATGCACATAAAATAAAAATAAATAAATCATATAAAGAAAGAAATCTAGGGCTGGCGAGATGGTTCAGCGGGTAAGAGCACTGACTGCTCTTCCGAAGGTCCTGAGTTCAATTCCCAGCAACTACATGGTGGCTCACAACCACCCGTAATGAGATCTGACGCCCTCTTCTGGTGTGTCTGAAGACAGCTACAGTGTACTTATATATAATAATAAATAAATTAAAAAAAAAAAGAAAGAAATCTAAAAGACTCCACTAGAAAACTCTCAGATCTGATGAGCACTTTAAGCAAAATGGCAATATATAAAATCAATGTGCAAGACCTATAGCCAGCCTTTCTTCCTATATACCAATAATAAACATCCTGAGTTAGAAACTGGGAAAACACATTCAATATTGACTTACGAAAAAAAAACTTGAAATATTCCTTATCAAAGAAGTAGACAGCTTTGAAAGACTGGAAGATTTAGAAATTTGGGAAAAAGCATGCTAATGAAAGGGGAAATGTATTAGTAGAAATGTATGTATACTGTATAACCTTTACTTAAAGGATATAGAAGGTCTCTGTAACGAGCCAAGAATGTAGACTAGCCAGTTTCAGAAACCTGTTGGCCACAAAGGCTCCCCCTAGTTAGGTCCAAGAACAAAAAGCAGGATATGAGCCATCTGGGTGATTCTAGGGAATGGTCAGCCATAAAGTGAATAACATTAACCAGACCACATTCTTGTGCATAATGAGTGTGTAGGACATTTTCCTTATGACCCTGACTCAAATAGGGGCTGGGTCTCTTTAGAATTTCCACTGTTCTCTTGTTATGTTTCCTTGGTAACCCCTTCACCCCCTTAGTTTGTGGTTTTTCCCTTTAAATACCCCTTACTCCTCATGCTTGTGGTCTAACCCCTCTGGCCTGCCAGGCTAGGGTCTGGCCTGAATAAACCTCATGTGACTGCAGCAAGGTCGGTCTCTCATGAGTTACTGGGTGATCGCGTCATCCCGAGACCTGAGTGAGGGTCTCCCCAGCTATGGGGGGGTCTTTCAGATTCTATAATGAAAATTAAAAAAAAAAAGAAACACAGAGAGATATTGTGAAAATGGTTATCTTACCAAAAACAATTCTACAGAGTCAATGCAATGTCCACCAAATAGTAACATCATTTCCACATACAATACATCAAGAAAGCAATCTTCAAATTCACTTGGAAGGGCAGAGGCCTTAACTAATCAGAGCGATCCTGCGTGGAAAGACTAATGCTGGAGATAGCGCTATACCCTATTTCAAGCTATATACCAATAAAAATAATAATAAAAATAATAGCTTTATACCCATAGAAAGAGGCGCATTGATCAAGGGGACAAAAGCCTACACAGCTGCAGCCGCATGATTTGACGATGATATACAAAATACTCAAGTGGAGAAAAAAATGATTTTTTAATAACTGATGCTGGGGGACTGGATATTCACATGCAGAAGAACTGATGCTGGGGACTGGATATTCACATGCAGAAGAACTGATGTTGGAGCAGAAGAACTGATGCTGGAGACTGGATATTCACATTCAGAAGAACTGATGCTGGGACTGGATATCCA